>NW_027248407.1:0-130000 GCF_041260155.1 Ptychodera flava
ATGCACATTGATTTGTTTGAGATACGATCCAATATGGCTACCATATGGCCATTTTATTACGATTTTTTCATGTCCTGAACTACAACTCAGACATGTATCAAGCGAATTTATTCAAAAGTATTTTGATCACAGACCTAATGAAGAGGACTCTTTTCTCTCTCAGGACCTGTAATCAAAGTACCCATTTACAAGTGGGGACTGTGTCATCAACGATGACTTGTATTTTTGAGGCTTATTTTGCTAATTTTGTCAAAAAATCTCTAAAAAATCTTCTTGGTATTTTGAAGACAATTTTGTCATTTTTTGGTGAAAAAATCTTTAATTTTTTTTTTCAAAACTGCTGGTGAGACAGCATTGATATTTGGGATATAGGTCCCTAGTGATGACCTAGTTCACATTTGTTCAAATGGTGCTGAAATATGCAAATTTCAATTTTTAAGCCAATTTTTAAATTTTTGTTAACTTTTTTTTACAAAAAATGCTTGTCTTGTAGTTGTGATCAAGATGTGATACATTCAAATTATAATGAAACCGGAAAATGTTTTATTAGCAATTTTAGACATTTTTTATCAATTTTTTTCCTCAAAAACTGTTCCTGTGATATCTTTGATATTAGTCTTAGTTTTAGTAAAATTTGAACAAGTGCAACGTTAAAGAATGACCTATGTTTACCTCAAACATTGTAAGTCTAGTCGGAAGCATCAAGCTTGTGTACAGCATACACAAAAATGGATATACAGTACACCTTGTTGTTATTCTCGCTTCTATACTATGTTTTTCATGCAATCTTTTAAAACACGATGTCCAACTTAGTCTCACTCTGATTGAATAATTTTTATCCGTTTTAATCACTTTATACTATCGTTCAGCAAAAAATATTGATGTGCGCATGTGTGTATGGCTCATTGAGGAAGAAGAGTGTGTGCTGTTAGGCAAATAAACACTTGAAAGATACATCGGAAAGTAAATGTACATTGTGCATGCCAATACCTTTGTGATTGTTTTGTAACAAATGGACCCAATATGATTTTCAGTAGTGTAACAGACAAAATATACTCCTGAAAGCGGGATCAAGTTGCACAATGGAAGTCAGGGTTAATATTGTGCCAAAGAGATAGTAAGATTTTTGAGTTTTGTTTACCCAGTTTCATTATATGAATAATTCTAGGTACTGCTGCCAGCAGTGATTGGGTAACAATTGCTAGGAATGTACTACTATGCAATAATGATTTGATACAAAATTTAGAGGTTAATTTTTCATCATCTTTAGTTCACATATAAGAGCATGGTAAATGTCTTAACTATATGATTTTTGTATGTGTTTTTTGGTAAAGCACACTTGTCTTAGATTTTGACTAGAGAGTTGAAAGGACACTGTTTTCAGATGCCACTGGTCAGAGCTGTGACAATTTTGCTACTTAATTTTCCTAGGATGGCCTTATTAACGTGTAGTGAAAATTGTACAATAATTGGTATTATTAGTGGTAAAACAATAATTTACCACATCCAAGAAACATATAGAAAATGACATTAACAATATAGTCACCTTGATGTACCATGAAGTGGTGGTATCAAGTTCTTTGAAAATTTGAGAAAAAATTGCATATTCACATGTTTGAGAATACAAAGATCAATTTGACCTACCTTTTTCAAAAACCAACTTCTATTAAGTAATCTCATTTGCGTTGTAAGTTTCTTGTATCTACAAAATTGAAATAGAGGTGAAATTTGCCTATGTAGATATTTTTCGCTTTTTTCATTTTTGATAACTGAAAGTGTAAAAAATATGATAAATTATCTACAACTGAGATACACGTACCACTAGCAGATCGCAAATACAATTCATTTGTTGTTTAGTTGATAGTTGATGTGTATTGTTTGGATGATTTTGTATAACAATCTTCAATTTTGATTTTTAGAAAATGGATTCTTCATTTTGGTGAAAATTTTTGTCACGACCCAGTTAAACTTTTCTTTTCAGGTCTGTATTGGTATTCCCATTCAGCTTTTTTTCAAATCTTAATAATATCAGCAAATACTGTAATTTTTAGCTCATGTTTGGTTTTATATATAAATACCAAAAAGAGCTTATATGATGAGTCTGAGTGGCGTCTGTATGTCTGTATATTTGTGGGTATGTGCGGATGTATGTCCGTCACACACAAAGGCTCCCATACCGCCAAAGCTACCGTCTCAGTATTTGGTGTACAGGTAGATGTAGGGGTTGAGATGTGAATTTGTTCAAATGAACACATCAGTGTCAAAAATGTGCAAATGAGGTAAGAAAAAGGGAAATTCTGCAAATGTTCATGAGTGGTCGCATGCCAATGGCTGAAACAGGATACTCCACTGACCTGTAGTCATTTCCTGTCATTGTTTATGAACTTACATATTAACAGACCTGCTCAAACTAAGAGACGGACCATTAGATCTTGGGAGGGGGTGTCACAATGAAATTGTGAACATTTTTTTTTACAACTGTTACTGTAAATTTCTAAAAAAAATTTCCAAATGAGGAAAGCTGTGCTAATTTTTTTTACCAAGTAAATTTTCAGATTAATAATTGTTTTTAGTTCGACGCTGTCTGAGGATACAATGTACATCCATATCACTAGTGCAAATAAGATTGCGTGCTGTAACTACTTATGGCCCAGTGATTTATATTGCTGATAGATTTCGCGAAATGTTGCAGATCATCTTTTGACAAGCTGAGAAGCTATTTGCAAAAAGTGTGGTGAAATTTCAATATTTGTGTTTTTAGGACAATTTTTGCCCTTTTTTGATCATCAATTTCTCTGTAGCAGTATGTCAAACCTCTGTCATTCTTGTTGTTTTTCTGGTTGTACTGTGCAGAAACCATTGTCCATAACATCAACGTAGAATTTTCCTGCACTGAACAGATAGAAACAACATTTATTGTTGATCTTTGGTACCCATACTGGTATGTACCAATTCTGATCAAATGTGAGCGACACCGTATAATTGCGGTATTTTTTGTTATATCCAGTATTAAAAAGGATGTTATATTCAAAATCACTCGTTATAATTCTTCAAAAGTTGTCATGAAGGTTCTTTCAAAGAGATTCAATGAATTTTTGTATATTTACATATCACATGAGCATTTTTTAATATTTTGTTTTTTTCACAAATGATGCTTTCACCTACATTAACTTTGAGTACGTGACTTTTGAGACGGCAGACCAATACGACTTTGCAATATACAGTCCGGGTCATTTTCACAATCGGCAACTCATTATGATAATGTATTCCGACTTTTAACCGATCAGTGACCAGATGACGTCATTTGTAAAGTACAGGTCACGCCATGTCACAAACCATGCGCCAAGTGAGATCGGCTCTCCCTGTCATTAATCAACCGTTTCTTCCACGCAGGTTGCAGGGCGTCTGAAGAAAATGTGGATAGACTAATAGGATACTCTAAAATGAGGGAAAGGAGTGAAGGAGTGCGACCCTTTTCAATTATTCCCCATTCCAAAATCTTACCCCTAAAATAATTGCCCCTTTTAGAACGTAACCTTTGACCTCATTTCCATAAGTACGCACATCTTTGACGTCATCAGATTTTGGCTATACCACTTGTAAAATGGTGCCAAATATTTCAATGGATTTACGAAATTTACTGCCGTTGGCAAATGTTGACGTCAGGGCTTCTAATTGCTTGTCTCGCAACTTCCCAATATGACATTTTAATTTTTGTCAATGCACCGGCGTTTTCAACGCTTCACTGTAGACTTTTTGAGCCATGGACATTCCGCCCCAGTGACTATAATAGCACAACGGCTAAATTTAGTATCTATTAGGGCAATTACGTAATAGTACAAGCCTAAGATATTTGATATGCGAGTAGCGAGCTACCAACACCGATATCACTTGTTATCTCATACTAGGCATGTCTGTTACGAAAGCTGGTTCAATGGCAGGCAAACTGGAGAAAGGTTGAGTGGAGTTTTCAAAACCAATCAAAAAAATCGAAAATAACGAAAAAACAAGAAGCCCCTCGCTGGCTCATTTTCCTGCTCACTGAGCCGAGCTTCGCTCGGCTCACTTTCTGAGGGCGGTATTATGGTCTGAGGTCAGTGTTAGGTGAAGCATGGAGGTGAAGCCGCCGAGGGGCTGGGAGAGAGTTAGCTCTGCATGGCAGGGCTGTGTGTTACCGGCGTTATACGGCCTGGTAACACACAGCCCTGCCATGCAAAGCTAGGAGAGAGTCTACTCAACTCGTAATTCCCCCAACTATACAAGCGCAACAAATGGGTGGGAGTATCCTGTGTAGCTGAAGCAGCACGACTATGTGATTCTTAAATCTGGCGGTAGAGTCAATAATCGACGAGTAAGAGAGATGGCAGAACCCACAGACCGGCTGAAGGACCACTGAACCAGCAGCACGATCAAATCTTTGGTTATATGTAGCGGCGCATCGAAGATGTACTTCAGCGGATGGAGGTGGACCACACGAGAGAGAGAGAGAGAGAGAGAGAGAGAGAGAGAGAGAGAGAGAGAGAGAGAGAGATGAAATGAAATGAAATAACCGCCATTCGTTCATACTGGACAATGCGGAAAACATTATGTATGATGTATGGTATTGTACTGTTTTTTTGTGTGCCAATTTTATATAAAATAAAATAAGTCATTTCACTTTACATTATTCACTATGGGGAAAATTATGCACATCTCCCTCAAGACGAAATGAATTATATCTCTAAGTTAGAGTCTAATATTAGAAGGGTGTTGAAGTGGACGATGCCCGCCATGCTGTTTTATCGGATAATATCGGATAAAATTGACAACATTGTTTAACTTCTAAGTTAGAGTCTAATATTAGAAGAGTTTGGAAGTGGACGATGCCTGATACGCTGTTTTAACGCCCTTCTAAGCTAATTTACGTCACGTCCTGTACAGTACTACAATTTTCAAGATGGTAGGATGAATTATTCCGACAATCCAGGCTGTAAAAATGACGGGCTGACCTATTTAGAGCTATGTAGCTCTTGCTCGCTACCAAAAGAAGCCCCAAAGTTCCCCTGAGCGAAAGAATGTCATATGCAATTTAATGGTATAGATGTTGAGTGGCATTTTCTGCGATTCAAGACGTTTGATGAAAACAAAATATTGTTCAAATTGTTGTAAAACCTGATACGATATTAAAGCTTAATCTGCGAAACAAGGCTTTTATCAACATAATGGAAGCATTATGCATTGCCATCGGCAATTCACTTTGAAACCTCGCCCGTTTCCTTAAGTCAGGTTCCCTCACCACATAACGGCATGTCCTCATCACATAATGGCATGTCATCATCACACAAAGCTATAACCTCACAACATAATTGTATAACCTCATCTTATAATGCTATAACCACATCACATAATGTCATATCTGCATCGTGTAATGTTTAATTGGGGTGACATATAGTTCTCATACATCATAAGACAGCTATGGCTTTCCATACGATAGGTCTACAATTATTTTACCGGTTCCGTGATGCAGTGCCCGGGGATTTGGCCGTAGGGTATACGCAGGGTATGATACTCATAGCACTGAATGGCAGATTACACCCTACCATATTTTCGTCGCTGATGGTCAGAATAGACACGGAGCATTACACTTTCAGTATTGGACAGCGTAGCGAAGCTACTGCAGTGAACTGCAATAAAACTGCTTAATACGCTGATTATTTTCAGCTGTAGCTAGCTGGCAAAGTCGACAACATTAACAGAGTCAGATGACACAAGAGCGGCTTTAACTCTGCATGTGGGTCGAAGCCCAGTTATAACACACTCCCCTGTCTGGTTTGAAGCATTTTATTGCAGGAAAACAAAAATACTTGTTACAAAAAAAATCAAATTGTTACAATACAGTATAACAACATCAGCGAGCAAATGGGCACCTACTTGCGAATGAGAACAGACAACTAACACTGCTTTAAAAAACTCGATAATCTTGACTTTGAAAAATAAAAAATCGATGTTTGTCGAAAAATTAAGTACTGTCGCACACAATACCACACAAAGATAAACTCATTTATCTTTTGTATTTTATCTTAAACTCAAAGATTATTTTTCAAAGTTAAGTTTATTGATTTTTTTAAAGCATGTGTTAGCTATCTGTTCTCATTGGCAAGTAGGTGCCCATTTGCTTGCCCACGTTGTTATATTGATATAATTTTAAACGTGTGTATAACGATAAGCGCTCGACTATAATGTCAAAATTACTTGTCTGTAATTTTAATGTCGAAACATGCATTTCATTAAATAAATGTGCAAACAGAAATCATGCGGACGGCTTTTGAGACATAAAGTGAGCAGCGCCCATAGTAAGGCTGTGGCCGCTCGGCTGTCATGTACACCTTACACCCCTTAGGGTGTAAGTGCGTATGGTTAACAGTAGAGCTGAGCGGCCACAGCTGTCCACATGATTTCCGTTTGCACATTTATTTAATGAAATGCATGTTTCAACATTAAAATTACAGACAAGTGATTTTAAAATTAGTCAAGCGCCTGTGGTATAACCAGTAATTTGTTTTTCGGCAATGAAATGTTTCAAACCAGATTGGCGTGTCAGTGTAGTGTGTTATAACTTGGAAGTTTCTGTTTATTTATTTATATGGTGTTTGATATAGCCACTGAAATGCACTGCGGCATAACCGGGAAAAAGTTTATTGGTGACCTTCGTCCTGAACGTCGGCGTAAATAAAGACAGGAAACGTTTGCAGGGTGTGATACTCATTCTCTATTTGTTGTGGTTCAAGCGACCTCAAACCAGACTAAACAATCAACGGTTTCTCACTTCCATCAACAGCACTGGATCCCCAAGATACGATATGCAAATATGTTAACTGTTTGAAGTTATTGGTAAGCCATATGAGCATCTCCCGCGTAAATGAAGCATCATCGTTCACTGTTACTGGTGTGGACTTAACCAGCACACTATAGCACTATACGTCTCATCGCCTTATGCCGGTAAGGTAACTAAGACTCAAGTTAATGTGCTTGTTTGTTCACTAGTGTTGTAACGTGAGCATTTTACCTCGAACTTGTTGTATCAGACTTACCGACTGTCTCATTCTTATAAACCTTCCACTAATCCACTGCGCAACGCTCGCTTCCGACAACACTTCTTCTATATATACACCTCTGCGTCTAGTTAGCTTCGGAAACTATCGACTCAACCTATGTGCAACAGGCATGGAATGATCCCTCATTCCAAAACACGCTCCATGGTTTGGTTGGAATGCAGTCCAGTCATGTCATCGGATATGTCTACTGACCTCTTAAGTGCATGTTTTGGTTTTACGCCCCACTAGCTGTATCTTTAAGCATTATTTTTTTTACTTTAATTTCAAGTTAAAATATGTTTGTTATAATGCACTAATTTAGGTGTGTGTAGACTTATTACTAACTACCACAGTCATTTGTAGTCTATTCGGCTCATCGTCTGTGCGCCCCATAGACGTGTGTACAGTGCCTGAGAAGGCATACTACGTTTCTGGATGTGTAAACGTCTTTGTAATGGTTTCTTAATTAGTTGAGTGTCTTTTAATTGTTGTGTTTACGTTTAATTATAGTAGCGAGTAGCGTACTGTCCTTGTACATGCACTTAAGAGGTCAGTAGACATATCCGATGACATGACTGGACTGCATTCCAATGCGTCTCTTTGTCTTAGAGTGTGTAGTCATTTATCACTTCTTCTGACAGTTGTTTTTGCCAACGTGGCAGTATTAGTATTAAGATGATATTAAGTAGGGATATTAATATACAGACTAGGCAATCATAATGAGCAAACTATCGTATGTCATTGGCTTAAGGCTCTATGTGCAAAAGTGGCTTCTGATTGGCAGAGAAGTCATACTTAAGCCAGTGTTTTGTGTGATTTTGTTGAGTTAGCATCGGGCGCTACTCCACGCACAGGGGAAGGATGCTGTTATGCCCAGCAGTAGTAGCAGAGATCTCTAAGCTATGGACTTAGAGTTTTGTAAGCAGATAGAACGGAGTTGCTGATAGAACAGAGTTGCTGTATGATTACGAGACATCTCAGACGTCTCGGCGGCAAGGCTTGCAGATATCCTGAGCAGCTGCTGACTCAATCTGATTAAAAACAGATGTAGAGTACGGCGACGTCTCTGTACTTGCGCGGTTTCTCTTTGTTGTAGCCTCTCACTACGAGGCGACAACAAGAGAAAACCGCGCAAGTACAAAGACGTCGCCGTACTCTACATCTGATTTTAATCAGATTGCTGCTGACTTAGCCTCGAGGGGCTTCAGCATTGATCCAGCGGCCAGTGTGCCGACAGCTAACCCCACAGCGACCAGGTTCCTGTTAAGCGAGCAGAGGGGTAAGTCCAGTTAAGGACTTGGTTAATGGCTGTATGCTGCTCGTTCCTGTTCCCAGAGTATCACCTTAAACTCTGGTCTTGCTGCCTTAGCCTTGCCAGACTGTCTTAACAGAAAGACAGTTCATTCCAGTACTCCGTAGCTGTCAAATAGTTCCAGTGGGCATACTTGGCATTCCAGACATTCATTCCCTGCTGAGTGGAGCTACGTACGATCCTGAGTAAAGTAAGCAGAGAGTTTAGAGAGCAGAGAGTTTAGCAGTGAAGCTGTTGCTTTAGTTCCAGTAAGCTGTTGCTGTCGTTCCTGTTGAATGATGTATTTAACCATTAAAGAATATAAGCCGAATGGCAGAGAGCTGTAATACACGACTCCCAGTGTTTTATTGGCCTGGGTTGGGCCGTTAACCTCAGCAGAACTTCGCCGGCAGGTACCATTAAGTCAGAAACCCTTACGGGGCCTCTAAGCAGTGTAGTATTACTCAGGCCGGCTACCACTTTCCTATTTATAAAATCACAGTTACGAGTGTAGTGATACATAGCGGCCGCCGCGTAGTATGCATAGAATAATAGGCATACTGCTCGGCGGCCGCTATGTATCACTACACTCCTAACTGTGTAAAGCCCTGTACGAACCCGACTCACGACACAAAGCCAGAAAGAGAAAAGTGTCGCACTAGTATACACACGTCTATGGGGCGTATCGCCGCAGAGCGGAATAGACCACAGGTGACTGTACTACCTACCCTATGGTACTGTATATGCAATTTTGAACAAGATAAGGTGTGAGGGCGGAACCCCCTATTAATATTATGCACAGAAAATTCATTCAAGTGCGACAGACACAGGAGCTCGTTGCAGTGGCGGGTATATCGGCTACGGGATCAATAGATCGAGCAGACTTCTCAGTTAACGAGCGCCTGTGGCGACAGAGTAACTTTTGGGGAAGAGCAAAACATTTTCCCGACAAGTGAAAACAATTACAGTACATTTACCAATGATTTTGACGATGAGATACAGCTGGATATTGATACACTACCTAATTAGGTTTGTCAGTTTGCTCGCGAATTTACCCTTTTAGTGGTCAACTTTTACAACTTTGCGCCAACATCAGACAGACTAAAACAGCAGGTGACGCAGCAAGATGTTTGTAAACTAATTTACTATGTAGTATGTTTATATCTTTACAGCAGCTATCAGTTTCAATGGTGACACACACAGAGACTGGTTGCCTAGTTTTACAAGCAGTTCAAATTCACGGAGAGGTGGTAAAAGAACGACGTTACTGCAAATTTAGACTCAGAGGACAGTGTTCTTTGTAGTTGAATATCAATAAAGTTCATGACTTAAAAAATAATAGAGTGATGTGTAAAATGAAAAACTTTACTTTGGACTGCTTGTAAAACTTGGCAACCAGTCTCTGTGTGTGTCACCATTGAAACTGATAGCTGCTGTAAAGATATAAACATACTACATAGTAAATTAGTTTACAGACATCTTGCTGCGTCACCTGCTGTTTTAGTCTGTCTGATGTTGGCGCAAAGTTGTAAAGTTGACCACTAAAAGGGTAAATTCGCGAGCAAACTGACAAACCTAATTAGGTAGTGTATCAATATCCAGTTGTATCTCATCGTCAAAATCATTGGTAAATGTACTGTAACGGCGGCGGAAGTTAAGTATCCCACTATGCAGCATCCAAGTTTACCTACAAAACTGGCTAACGTTGATGAGCCAGTGTCTCTGAGACAACGATACCTGACTTCATTGGTGTTACGGGCACGCAAACGAGTCAAAACGTTGAGCAACTGCAATAATCGTAGTCCTTGCGCCGGCTTTTTTCTATGGTGTTGGCTGTGTAGCCGCCATCGCCCGTTGCAGAATTCAAGATTTAAAACAATATGTGAACTCTTGTAGCTGAACTTCAGTGAACCTGAATATATCAAACTGTATGCACTCTTTTCCGAGCGAGGCGACTCTGCAACCCTTGACATTCCAGCCGGTATCTTTAGAGACGCCCGCTAACTCAATTTGAGCAACGCATCTAACTATCTGTACACCACCACTTTTTAGCTCACGTATTCACACACATGAACTAATGTCGCACCGATATCTGTCTGTCTCTGTGTGTGTCTGTATCCGTGTGTTTATGTGTCTTTCTCTCTGTCTGTCTGTCTGTTTACACTATATCTCAAGAATTTCTGAACAGATTCAAGTCAAATTTGGTAGACAGGTAATATATGATTATGGCAAGAGCTGATTAGATTTTGGTTAGAGTGGCTTGTATATATAATGCTAATGCGCATACTTAATAACTTTTGAAAAACAGACATACAAATGAGAACGGCTGCACAGAATTGGTTGACATTTGCTACAAATGTTGACTACACAAGGATTTATCCCATGAAAGACATAACGATGTGACATGAAGGTTAAAGGATAATTTGCGTATTTGACGAACTTTCCGAATTAGGGATATTTATCTGAATTAACCACCTCATAATTGACGAAACGTTGTACATATATTGAAGATACTATGATTTATGATCACTGCAAGTGATCACGCATTTTTACTTCAGCCAATTCCTAATTTTCATATTTAATGAACTATCCTAATTAGGGGTTATATATCTTGATTGACTCGATCAAAGTTGACGAAACTCTCAATGTACTTGGAAGATACCATGATACAACATTATTGAAAGTCGTTAAGTATTTTTACTAAAATCGATTCCCAATTTGCATAATTAATTTTAATTTTATAATGAATTTGCCTAATTAGGGATATACATTTGGATTGACTTGACTAACATTGACAACACTTTCACTGTACATTGTAGAAACTAAAGACCAAAAGTCGATTTAGATTTTTTAGAACATCTAATTACTAATTACTACTATATAGTAAAAGAATTCAGGTTGACCTATTTACGCCCGGATCATTTTTTCACCCCGTTCTCCAAGCACAGATCGTAAAGAGACCCTGTTTTGTGGCCACACGTTCTCTTCTCATTCAGGAACACGGTGGTACAGTAATATGTTGATAAAAATTCATAATTTTGATAAAAAATGCGATTTTTCAAAATCTCTCGCAAAATCCCGTGTACTCTCGCTTACCCTAACAATTGACGGTGCCCCCGCGCGAGAAATTATAATAAAGGCAAATATAAACAAACACAATCGCATTTAATGAGGTACATTTCGGTAAGTTTCTTGCGGATTATTCTGACATTCACCTGATTTAATTTGTTTGCTTAAATTATCTCCGTGTTTGCGATTAATAATTATAATATTCCGTCTCCAGTGGGGGGCTCGCGACCGACTTTTTGTTTGTAAGTGCGCCCGACCGCTATACGTGACCCCCGTCGCTTACCCTATGTTCTAACGGAACAAATTCAGCACAAACGAAAACCGCTAATTTCAAGTATCTCTACGCGTATAATGTCCCGAAACATGTTAATTTACTCCAGCCATACCTTTATTTACTCGTATCCTCTTTAAAATTGTGAATGGGTTTGCTTTACTGTTAATTAGCGACATCAACGAACACTCCGGACAAGCCGCGGAGTAGCACCCCCCGACCATGTTTTGCCTGTGCAAACAAACATTAACGACCAGCTACACGGGGCACAGTAGCTCAAAATCCGTGTGTCCCTCGGATTATCCTTCGGGATGTTACTAAGACATCATACGTGCAATCAGAGGGCAATTTTTATCACAGAAATGGAGAAAGCTACCAGACAATTAAACCATGCAAATTGCTACTGACGGACTGTTTAAAGTCATCTCCAGCTTGTGATTATACAGGTTCTATCACAAAGTGCGGTATTAAAAACTGCAAAACCTGTAGTATGTTCATCACTACAGAACAGTTCAGTAGTAGTTTGACAGGTAAGACCTATTCTACCAAATGTCTGGAACCTCTGAATTGCACAACAAAAAACGTAATCTATGGAATTGAGTGTTCATTGTGCGGGCTCATTTATGTTGGTGAAACAGGAAACAGCTTACGATCTAGAATGAACGGACATCGCAGTGGAGTGAATCGATCTTTGGATGTGCAACTTTATAAGCATTTTAACCAGGACGATCACTCCACTTTGTCTATGCGTGTCCGTATTCTTGAAAAAATATACCATCCAACCAACAGCCCCACACTTAGTTTCACCATTCCGTAGACAGAGAGAATACCACTGGATTAGACAGTTAGGTACCGCCAATGCCTTATGGTTGTAATGACAACATCAAAGATATAGGCAATCTCTCAAGTCCTGGTTGTTCAGAAGTGAATGTGATGGGCCTATTTGAGTCTTCTGTCCGTAGAAGACGTAGTCATGGACATAGGCGTTACCATCGGCCTAAATTGGATACATCAGCTACATCCAATTGCCATGACAAATTTCATGAACTGCTTCTTTTATTGCAGAAGCCTTTAGGTCTCCATCACATTCGTACTTCATTATTTGCTCTTTCCATCAAGGACTTGAGAAGGTTGCATGTCTATGCATTGGGATTGTCTTTGACAGATCCGAACAAACAACCGTACAGACTGGTTAGTATTATTGCTGACATTGCACTATACAGACTATACAAGCCTGTTCGTGCTGAACCTATGACTGATGATCATCGTCATTTCATACATCTTCCATTTACTAACAAAGGAATTGATGCCATTAATATCAGCAATATACTACACAACAAAAAGGTTACATCAACTATACCTGTATACTTTAAGAACCAGTCTGTACCTATTCTGTCATATCAATACACCAAGACAATCTCCAATAAAATATTCAATTACAATAAGGCATTGCGGCACTTAAAAATTGATGAATTCCTTCAAACACCAGCATCCTGTGACTGCTCTACATCTCCCTTCAAATATACTCCAGTTGGCCATGTCATCACTGGTGATCTGAACTTGGTTGAACATCACCACCTTCGTAAGATATTATCTTGTGGACCCAAGTTCAGAGAACCTCGCAGGATCAACTGGAACCATAATTTTAAGATCATTATGGACTCAGTTGAAGATTATGCCAGGAAATGGGCTAAAAGGGAGGATGTAGAGTTGGACACACTGTCAGAATGGGTCAAATCTGTGAGGAAAATAGTGCGTGGCCGTATTGGTCGACTAAGATCACATGTTTGCAGAAGACCCTATTCTGTATTTAAAGATCCTGATGCTGTTAAGTGTTTGAATGATATCCATGACAAATATGTTGTCGTCCCTGCTGATAAAGCTGCCAATAACATTGTATTTGTCTGTAAGAAGTATTATTTTGAATGTCTTATAGACGAACTTGGTGTAACTAAGACCTCAACCAACTCCACTTACAGACAATCAATGTTCAACAAATCTGAAATTTTGGCAAACCATAAGTCATTCATGGATAATTTTAATATTACAACAAAGGATGACCATAATAAGTTGCCTAGCTTATACTGGATACCAAAGCTCCACAAAACACCTTACAAAGCTAGGTTTATCGCAGGATCTTCAAAATGTTCAACAACAGAGTTATCAAAGATACTGACTTCTGTTCTTTGTACTGTTAAACAGGGACTTCAATCATACTGTGATGTTGTCTTTTCTCGGAGTGGTATAAATCAAATGTGGATATTAAAAAATTCGAAGGAACTCTTGGAAAATTTGAAATCAAGATCTGTTTCAAAAATAACATCTATTAAAACTTTCGATTTTTCCACATTGTATACCACATACCACATGATAAATTGAAAGAACGCTTGAAAAACATCATCAACCAAGCATTTTTCTACAAAAACGGTTCACGCCGTTACAAATATGTGGTATTAGGGTATAATTCTACATATTTTGTTAAAATACAACTAATGCTAAAGTGTTTTATACCGAGAATGACATTATCAGTATGCTTGATTTCCTCATTGACAACATATTTGTTGAATTTGGAGGACACATTTTCCAACAGTGTATAGGAATTCCCATGGGCACTAACTGTGCTCCCTTACTTGCCGACTTATTTCTGTTCTCATACGAGGCAGAATTTATCCAGAACCTTATCAAGCAGAAAAAGGTCTCTGTAGCTCGTACTTTCAACCTAACATTTAGATACATAGACGATGTTATTTCATTGAATAACTCTGAATTCAGTAAATATCTCGCTATGATTTATCCTCCAGAATTGGAGATAAAAGATACTACAGAAACGGCCTCTTCTGCTTCATATCTGGACATTTTACTTGAATTTGACTCCAATGGTCACCTTTCTACTAGGCTATATGACAAGAGAGATGATTTCAACTTTAGTATAATTAATTTTCCACACCTCATCAGTAATATTCCACTCTCACCTGCTTATGGGGTATACATTTCCCAGCTTATACGATATGCAAGAGCATGCAGTTCATATGGTGATTTTGTAGAGAGACATGGCCATCTCTCTTTCAAACTGTTAAATCAAGGTTACACCAGAGCAAGACTTGTCTCTACATTCAAACGCTTTTTTGGCAGGTATCGCAAGCTGGTAGATAAATACAATATCTCTCTTCGACAAATGATCACTGATGGCATCGGTGACATTGGGCCTTAGTTAGTGACCACTACCTATCTGACTTACAGATTGATATATGGCGGGTGCCACATGTGGGGCAGGATGCGCTTACTATTTTCGAAACACCTGACATCACTTCTTGGTCTTTTGGCCAGAGGTCCATATATCTTTCTTTCATGAATTTGACTTTGTTTGTACCGTCTATTTACTGTCTGTTCTGTGCTGTTTTGTGTCTATGTTTACAACTATTGTCTTACAAATTTTGACCTAGTGTTATTGGATTATGGATTGGTATGATTGCGATTATTAACCTGTGACCGAAACGGTATACCCTCGTAAAAGAGGCGTAGATTTAGACCAATAGATAGGAATATGATAGGAGCCATGAGCTTTTAAAAATTATAACATTCAAACAACATGAACTATTCAAAACTTCCAATTTTTAAAAGATATTTCGATTTCGCGCGCGTCGCCCAGTCGGTCGCCCAGACGTACGATGAGGTCAACGAACTCCTGTGTATGTTACAAGCCGATGAAAGGCGCGCCGTATCTCCTGGCCTGGGAAAACGTACATATATGTGCATATCGCGCAAAGTGAGGAGTTTGTGAAAGGATGTTTGGATAATAATGTCAGAAAGATAAAGTTTTACAATGAGTAGGGATGTAGTGTATTTCTTTTCAAGTATTGCTGTCAAATTGCCGTGATTAAACACATCCAGTCCGGCCGGGGCTGACACCGGGATGGAGTGGCGGAGGTCGATCATCACACGAAAGGACGTGGAAATGTTCTGATGCGACGTAGTCCGTCCCTTGGTTTATTCTCAGTGCATGGAGCCTAAGCTTATTATTTACGCGATTGGAAATGTGTGATTTACAAAATATCCGCAAAAAAGTAATGCGAGATAGTAGTAAGAAAACTTTACATGGTATGATCTATCAACGCCAACGCCGGTCTCTGGGTAAATATTGTCGAGGCCGGGTGATCGTACTCAAACATCCCCGGGCTCTCGCTTTGTTCAAAGTTGCGACTTGGCGTCAATGAATGACTTTCCTTCAGGATGTATCATTGGATGATATTTTAAAAATAAAGCCCTCCCATATCCCTCGGGTTGATTGTCTTCTCTAAAACTTGCGCAATGATTGGTCCTTTCCGAATATTGTCTCAATTTTATACCACATGGGGGGAAGTTCATCAACAATAAGGTCTGTGAGTGGTTCACAAATTGCAACTTTCATCTCATAAAATTGTCAATCAAACAGTGTGGCGTCCCACAACGTTTTGTCTCCGCACTCCAGGGTGAAAAAGAATCACTTTGCGAGCAGACAACGAACATTTTAATGAATTGATCATTTTTCAACATTAAAAGTTATATAAATGACAACTTTAACTCACAAAAAACTCACAAAGATTGAATGAGGGAAAGTCCTGACACATTTCCATGAAATCCAGGATAACTATTTGCACTTTTGTTTGTTGATAGTTATAATTTTCAACACGTCTGTATCTTTTCAGGTCATAAACAACACTTTACTCGTTCCTTTAGCAATGACTCATACCTTAACATCTGCATAATTTATTCTTCAACACACAAGTCACTTTTCTTTGGCTATGGTATCTCCACTCTCTCTCTCGAAAGAAATTATGACATCTTCAATATCATGAAAACAGTGTAGCACATTAGGTTGTTTATTTCAAATACTACATGAATATGCAGGCAAACATCAGTAGATGAAATTTTGTTCAATGCTATACATGTATATCATTGATATAGGAAATATACCAGTGTATCCAGAAATACCAAGTGTACAAATATAGCGTGAAATAAATTTGGCATCTACTTGAATTTTTAGGGTTGCCCAGAAATAAATATTAAATAAACATTATTTATTGCTTGGTATGCTTTTAACAAAACTGATGAAGAATGAATGAATGAAAGTCAAGGTGACATTTTACGTGTAGCTGTGAATACCATGTTATAGCTACAGTTTGAAATAAGATAACTCAAGGTGAAAATCAGCAAGCCGTAGATCTATTATTGACCCTATTTGAAACTGTCCCTCAGCTACAACATCATGATTCACCTGGAGATTCAAGAATCTCACCCACCTAAATCTAACTGTACCCTTCTAAACACAAGTTGCCTGAGCTCCAATGACCGAAGAGACACAATGAACACAAGATGCTGGAGAATCATAATTTGTTGGGAATCACATGTATGGTGTAGCTCCGCCCACCTTTCCTTTACTAATTATTTAGATTATGCATTGGGCGTGTCATTAGGTAGTCGTGTCATTCATTGATTCTAATGATTATTCATACTACACTGTATATATGGACCTGTGATAGTAATAAAGGTCAAGATTTGAACTTGGTCATACTAAGACACAATACAAAGCTGTCTCCGGCCTATTCTGTCTCTCTCTAACCGAACCTATCCCCAAGTGTGTACCCCACATTTGTTGGTGCCGAGACCAGGATACCAAGATGTCCGACATAGAGAAAGACAAACGTTGCAGAAGGGGCCACCGCTCGCAGATGACCAAACTCATCAACAAGGCTGAAGAAATCGTCAACTCCGATACTCCACTACAACCCAGCAAGATCGATTCGCTGAAAGCTACCATTGCGAGTATGGCGACGAAAATCCAGAAGATCAAAGCCTTAGATGAACAAATCCTCAACAATATCGAAAATGACGACGATTACAACAGAGAATTCGAAGAAGCAGACGATTACGTGATTAAAGTCAACGAGGACTTGGTGAGATTCGAGGGATTTCTACAACGCCTAGCAAATCCTTCAACCCCAGCCGACACCAGCAGTCCCACACCAGAGAGCACTCACGTAAGTCAACCCCCAGATTCCAGTCAACAAACGACAAGAAAAGTCATCTTACCGAAGCTGACGCTGACTCCTTTCAGTGGTGACATTCTCACCTGGCAAAGTTTCAAAGATGGATTTGATGCTGCCGTCCACAACGATACAAGTTTAAGTGGTGTCCAAAAATTCCGATATTTGCGGGCACATCTCCGTGACGAAGCAGAACGAGCCATCCAAATGTTACCACTGACCAATGACCACTACCTGCAAGCAGTCGACGTACTCACGAAAAGGTATGGTAAACCTCAGACGATAATCAACGCTTACATGAAGGCGTTATGGCAACTCGAGAGGCCAACCGGAACTCTGAACAGTTTAGTAACATTTCACGACAATATGGAAGGTTACATTCGCGGACTGAACGCACTCGGCAAATCAGATGACACTTTCGGGGATCTGCTGATTCCGATAATCCTAGAGAAACTGCCTGCGAACGTCCGAAAACAGATCTCCAGAGACAAGGGAGATGAAGCTTGGACATTAACGAGTCTAAGAGAATCAATTCAACGAGAAATAGAAGCCGACAGAGCAGGTGAGACTACTATTGACTTTGAACTCGATCTTACCGATCAACCACCTGCTACCGCCGCCTTTCTGACAACAACTCGTCAGAAGGCATCGAAACCACAGCACTGTGCGTTTTGTAAGAAGACAGGGCATAAACCTACAGATTGCACGGTTGTCACCGACAAGACAAAACGACTAGAAATCGTCAAACGAGACAAACTGTGCTTCAACTGCCTTAGTGGTACTCATCGTGTTTCAGACTGCAAATCGAAATACAAGTGCCAGGTCTGTAAGCGCAAACACCACACAGCAATATGCACCGGAGAGACACCAAAACGCCCAGCCGCAACGAGGGATGACGTTCGTACCTTGGTATCGTCCGATGTCAGCCGAAATTCATCGGTGCTACTGAAGACCGCCATCGCAGACATCAAGGCTAGAGGATCAACGATGTCTGAATCGGCAACGCTACTCTTTGACGACGGGTCGCAGAGAAGTTTCATCACTGAACGTACCGCCAGAGCAATCGGTATAGACTTTAATAACTGTGACTCTGAGCTCATAAACGTCTCCACACTTGGAGCGAAATCCACTGGTTTACGATCAATGAAGATTGCAGAAATTACGGTAATTATACCTAATGGTTGTAATGTTAATATACGTGCTTTAATTGTACCTCAGATAACTACACCACTTAGAAACCATTTGAAGTCTAGTGCTAGGATTGTCAGATTATCGTATTTGCGAGAGTTGGAATTAGCACACCCTGTATCTGATGCGTACGATTTCGAAGTTTCAATTTTGGTAGGAGCAGATTTCTATTATTCATTTGTTGGCGATCACGTTATCCGTGGACAGGGACCCACTGCTGTGTCTTCTAAATTGGGTTATTTGTTGTCTGGGCCCTTGTCACATCCAAATTCCAGTTCCCTCCCCACCTCTACTGTAATGCATGTTGCCACACATACTTCTGGGGAAAATAGCTTGCTTCAAAACTTCTGGAATGTTGAGAGTATTGGCATTACTGACGACCATGTTAGTCAACAGGAAGTTACTTATGACAGTTATACCAAAAACAAACTTCGCTCTGAAAACAACCGATACGTTGCTAAACTTCCCTGGCGCCAAGACCACCCCGCATTGCCGACAAATCGAAATGTTTGCGAAAAACGAACCCGCACGATGGTACAAAGATTAACACCGGAGATTAGACAAGTGTACGACAAACTAATCACAAATCAGTTGGAACGCGGTTTCATAGAGATAGTTACTAATGATGATGTAAGTTCAGGCCATTATTTACCTCATCATCCCGTAAAGAAAAATTCCGATACAACGCCTATCAGAATAGTCTACGACTGTAGCTGCAAGGTCGGAAACAACCCCAGTCTAAACGACTGCTTAGACGCAGGGCCATCGCTACTAAATGATCTTGCTTCGATTATGCTCCGTTTCCGCATGCACAAATTTGGCGTTTCCGCAGATATTGAGAAGGCATTCTTACAAGTAGGCCTAGAGGAGTCCGATCGTGATTTCACAAAATTCATGTGGTTATCGGACCCTGACGATCCAAACAGTCCATTTTGTATTTACCGCTTTAAAGTCGTGTTGTTTGGTGCCGCATGTTCGCCGTTCATTTTGAACGCAACCGTCAAGTTTCACTTAGAAAATGACGGATCTGAAACTGCCGTAGATCTAAGCAAAAATATCTATGTTGATAATGTTTTGAGTGGACGCGACTCTGAACAGAAACTCATAGATTATCATACCGAGGCAATTAATCTCATGAAATCAAGCGGCTTTAATCTTCGCGAGTGGGCTACTAACTGCGCTGAGTTGAAAGAAATTGTTGCAAAGGCAAATATTCCGTGTTCAGATAGCATCGCAAATGTACTTGGTTTACGCTGGGATACAGAATCAGATGCACTTCGCTACCCAGATAAAGATTTAGACAAAACAACAGAAAGCGAACCACTTGTTACGAAACGAGAAATTGTTAGAGCAACTGCAAGTTTGTACGATCCTCTCGGTTTCATTACTCCCGTACATATCAACGCTAAGATTTTCGTCCAGAAATTGTGGAAAGCACAAGTTCAGTGGGACGAACCGCTACAAAGCGATCTTCGAAACGAATGGGTTAAGATATGCCACGAATTACAAACAGTTTCCGAAATACAAATCCCACGTTACCCATTCAACTCAGATACCAAAGAAAGCAAATCAGCAATTCGAATTACACGCTTTTTCTGACGCTAGCAAGAAGGCCTACGGCGCAGCAGTTTATTTACGCAATCCGCAGACGCGCGAAACTGCCCTTGTACTTTCCAAAAGTAGAGTGACTCCAGTCAAACCTTTGACAATACCACGCGCAGAACTCATAGGAGTTTTGTTAGGATCTCGTCTTCTGAAATTTGTTCACTCCAGTCTCAAC
Source organism: Ptychodera flava (assembly GCF_041260155.1). NCBI lineage: Eukaryota > Metazoa > Hemichordata > Enteropneusta > Ptychoderidae > Ptychodera > Ptychodera flava. The sequence continues at coordinate 20,696 of NW_027248407.1, forward strand.
GAACAAATTAGTATTGACAAGTGTTATTTGTGGTCTGATAGTCAGGCCGTCCTATACTGGTTGCAAAACAATAAGAAGTTGCCATGTTTCGTTAGCAATCGAATTACTGAAATCAAGGCCAATGAACTCATTGGTGAGTACAAATACTGTCCTACAACTGATAATCCAGCCGATCTATTGTCTCGCGGCATTCTGACGTCACAACTAGCTGAAAGCACGCTATGGTGGCGTGGACCACAATGGCTAAAATTGGGAGATTGGCCAGTTTGCGAAGTCTTTGATAAGTGTGTACCCCACATAATTTTATTTATTTGATCATTTCTTCCCGACCTTCCTTATTTTCATTTTCGGACAAATGATACTATAATATGGAAGGGATTGAAAGATATCAATCATCAACTCTTTCTGTATATTACAAAATAACTAATAACTGAAAAAAACAAGGAGAGGCTTAATCACGTCATGGTCTCCAAACCGATTCTGTAAAATAGTTTACCCTAATTGCCTTTTTGGGAATGTGCAACTTTGTAATCAACTTGCTGTGTGTATTTCAGGTGAGATAAACACTTGCGAGTGTAAAATTGGCGTCATCCTCATACTCACTTCAGCTTCACAGGGCAGTATGGATTTTTTTTTTGTGAGATGCTGCGGTGTCATTTTTTTCACTAGACTGACGACGGTCAGATCTGACTACTCCCGACAGTACAAGCATCATATCATGCATTTCCAGTTATCTCTTTCACAAACATTCATTCAGTAGGGTTTTGCGAAGCATCTTGTTTACATATACAACAAACTTTCCTAATTGGAGATATATATGTGGATTGGTTTAATCAAAGTTGACAAAACGTGCTGTGTACATTGAAGATTTTACGATATTATATATTATATTATAGCTTTGTCAATACCAGTGAATTTTGTGACGTCATACCCATACATTATTACTGATAATGTATTCCATTATTCAGCATTGCGGCCCCACAGCGAGCAAGTTTTGTTTTGGAAAACGAAAAAAGGACTGCGCATTTAAAAGGAGGGAAAGTATCGGATAAACCATGTAATACACAAAACCACAAATCTTGATAATGGTGCACAATATTGATAATAATGTTTTACTGAACGATTTATCACATTTTTTGAGTCTTCACGCACGCATTTGTCGTCTGTCTGGCTGGCGCTCCCGCTGGTTGTACTACCACGTTTGTTGACAACATGGTTCGCTTCGTTGCCGTATAGGTGAAACAGAACTCAGTACGTTTGAATACTCCTAGACGATACTGGGTTTGACACATGGCATATTATGTATGTCAGTGGCCATGTAAACTATGCAAGCATGAAAGGCTACTCGAACCAGCCGTAAACAGGCCAACAACGGCAGCTTGCTGTCATCAACCTTGACCGGAAGTGTCTACGGATATACTACGGAGCCATTCAAGGTCTCGGTCCAAGGTCAGCTACTACCAACAATCATGACGACCGTTGACTCTCCGTTGATCTAACATCTCGGCCACCTAATTCTGATGCACTGACTGTAATCGGAGACAACTTTCATTCATCGTTTTTTCATTCATCGTGTTCTCGATATCGCGACGGTACCGAAACCTCCAGTATGTTTGTCAACTGTACCTTTCAAGCACCCGTTTACGTCAAGTTCTGTTGTTCGCCGAAATAAAATAGCTCTTCTCAAGAAGCCATCGAAAATTAAATTTATAGACACAATTATTATTGAAATACAAACATTTGAATAACAATGTTGAACTCTGTTGATATCGTTTGCAATGAATGCTGTACTACTAGCGACATAATAATGATCGTATTGATCAGCTGATACCATGGCATGCAGCTCGCTGATCATGCTGATGTCGATACATTAACATTCCGTTTTCTTCATCTCTGGCATTTCACCGTGTCGGCTTTTTGAATGGCATGATATTTAAATGTGATGTTTCAAGTTCAATATAGACGGTAGGGATGCAGTTACGTTTCATTTCCTTCGAAAATACATCGTTTTTCAATTCAAAATGAACCGTGAAAGTGCTGGTCATTTTTTGTGCTGAACGCGTGTTCAGTGCAATGCACTGTGCAAGTGTGGAGTGCATGTAATATGTACAGAGTCAGGGCCGATCATGCTGGACGACGCTCACTGGCTTCAAACTCAGTTTAAATTTCCTTTTTTATTCGTTTTCTACAACTACAAATTCACTGGCATTGCCAAAACTATAAAATAATAGCAATAATGCACCCCATCCCGGCTCATAATGGACTCAAGCAAACTTTGCACTCCACTTTTGCTCACGTGTTCACACACGTCAACATATGTCACAGCGATGTCTGTGTGTCTGTCTATGTGTCTGTGTAACTATGTGTGTGTATCTGTCTGTCTTTGCGCTCGATATCTCAAAAACTGCTTATCAGATCAGAATCAAATTTGGTACATAGATTCAGTTTGCAAATGGCGAGAACTGATTAGTTTTGGGTGGTTGTGGTTTGCTTACGTTTTGCTCACTAGCATAATTAATGATTTTAGAAAAAACGGCTAAACATTGAGAAGGACTGCTCACAATTTCATGAGACTTGCTACAAATGTTGATCACACTAAGATATATTAGCCGTGGGAACCATTAAGGGGTGACATGAAAGATAGTTGCTAATTCGCGAACTTTGCTAATTAGGGATATATATCTGAATTGACTTAATGGAAATTGATGAAACTTGCTATTTACATTAAAGACACAATAATACGATATCATTAAAAGTTATTTAGCATTTTCTCTTCAGCCAATTCTTAATTTTCATATTTAATGAACTTTCCTAATTAGTTTTATATACATGAATTAACTTGACCACAGTTAATGAAACTTGTAATGTACATTGAAGATACGATGATACAAAATTTTTGAAAATTATTAAGCACTTTTACTTCAGCGAATTTCTTATTTGCATATTTAATGAACTTTCTTAATTAGAGATATATATCTGGATTGACTGGACTAAAGTTGACGCAACTTGCTATACACATTAACGACACTATCACACAAGATTATTGAAAGTCATTAAGCATTTTTCTTCAGCGAATTCCTAATTTGCATTGTCAATGATATTCGTTAATTGAATGAATGCTTTATTTCACCAAATGCTTCACAGTATGTACAATAATGAAAATTATCAGAAACTGTGTATTACTGAAGTTGTACAAAGTCAAAGAAAAGAAAAGAACACTGCAATATTGTAAAATCTGGTGGGGACAATGAAAATAGTATAAAAGAACTAGTCTATTTCATGGCCCGTGAGTATACTAATAACTTTCAGTACAAGCTTAAGTGTGATGGAGGATAGAAACAAACACAGTTTTAATGTAAATTCAGTAAGTGATGTTTCAATGCAGACTTGAAAACTTGTCTACTTGATAATTGTTTGAGATAGTCAGGCAGCGAATTCCAGTGTTTCACAGCTGCATACCTAATGTTATGTTGTGAAATTGTCAAATTTGAGCCTGGAATACGAAAATTTTCAACTTGTGTTAAACGTGTTGGATACGAGTGCTTTGGAATCTCAAAATAGTGTTCAACTGTATGAGGAAGATTGTTATGCTTCAAATCATAAACAAACATACAAGTACAATATTTACTCAGTTTGTAGATATCTAAAATATTGAGATTCACTTGATCAAAGTTGGCAAAACATGCTATGTACATTGATGATTATACCAGGTTAAAACAATATTGAAAGTCATTTCACATTTTCAGGTCATCTAATTTGTAAGTTGCATATCTAATGAGCTTTCACAGTTTGGTATATATGGCTTGAAGGACTGGGCCAAAGGTAATTACACTTGCTATATAAAGTGGTGATACAATGACAGCAGTCACAGAAATTGAATATTTTTATTTCAGCTAATTACATATTTATATACTTCATGGACTTTTAGAATTAATGGGGTGAATATTGTTCATTATGTTGGTCATGATAATTTCAATGAAGTTGCAAACATGTGGCAAAGGTTCAAATTCACACATAACTGCAATATATAATGAAACACGTGAGCATTTTCAGTTCATATCTGGTCAGTATTAGACAGCGCAGCAAAGCTTTGCAGTGAACTGCAATAAAACTGCTTTATACACTAATTGGTTTTAGTTGTAGCTAGCTAGCTAGTTTGTAGTCGACAACATTAAAGGAGTCAGATGGCACAAGATCGGCTTCAACGCTGCTTGTGGGCAGTCAAAATAAATCAGCAAAAACTGCCTAGTAACAAACTACACTGATACGCCAATCTGGTTTGAAACATTTTATTGCAGGAAAACAAAAATACTTGTTACACACCAAGTTTCAAATTGTTACAATACAGTATGAGAACATCAGCGAGCAAATGGGCACCTACTTGCGCATGAGAACAGACAGCTAACACTGCTTTGAAAACTCGATAATCTTGACTTTGAAAAATAAAAAAATCGATGTTTGTCGACAAATTAAATACTGTGGCACACAATAGCACACATAAATAAATAAATTTATCTTTTGTATTTTATTTTAAATGCAAAGATTATTTTTCAAAGTTACGATTATCGAGTTTTTTAAAGCATGTGTTAGCTATCTGTTCTCATTGGCAAGTAGGTGCCCATTTGCTTGCTGATGTTGTTATATTGATATAATTTTAAACGTTTGTATAACCAGTAATTTGTTTTTCTATAATAAAACGTTTCAAACCAGATTGGCGTGTCAGTGTAGTGTGCTATAACTGGGCAGTTTTTGTTTATTTATTTATACGGTGTTTGATATAGCCACTGCATGCATTGCGGCATAACCGGGAAAAAAGTCTATTTGTGACCTTCGTCCTGAGCGTCGGCAAGGGGCGTAAATGAAGACAGGAAACGTTTGTAGGTTGTGATAATCATGCACCATTTGTTGGGGTTAAAGTGACCTCAAACCACACTATGCAATCAACGGTTTCTCATCTACGTCAACAGCACTGGATCCCAAAGATACGATATGCAAATATGCTAACTATTTGAAGATATTGGTAAGCCATATTAGGATCCAGTCCAAGCCACTCCCCAGAAATCCGGGTAAATGAAGCATCATCGTTCACTTTTACTGGTGTGGACTTTACCAGCACAATATACATCTCATCGCCTCATGCCGGTAAGGTAACTAAGACTCAAGCTAATGTGCTTGTTTGACCACAAGTGTTGTAACGTGAGCCTTTATATCGAACTTGTTGTATCAGACTTACCGACTGCCTCATTCTTATGAGCCTTCCACTAATTTACTGCGCAACGCTCGCCTCCTCCGAAGCTTATCCTGCTTATCTCCGACAACACTTCTACTCACAGTTACGTGTGGTTCGATACATAGGGGCCGCCGCGTGGTTTTTCTAGGCATACCACGCGGCGACCGATATGTATCGAACCACACGTAACCGTGGAGTCAACCTATGTGCAACAGGCATAGAATGATCCCTCATTCCCAAACACGCTCCATGGTTTGGTTGGTTTTACGCCCCACTAGCTGTATCTTTAAGCATTATTTTTATGAGCTTCACTTTCAAGCTAAATAAGTTTGTTATTATGCACTAATTAAGGTGTGAGTAGACTTATTACTAACAACAACAGTCGCCTGTGGTCTATTCCGCTCATCGTCTATGCGCCCCATAGACGTGTGTACATATGCCTGAGAAGAACCTCAGGCATATGTACACACATCTATGGGGCGTATAGACGCAGAGCGGAATATACCACAGGTGACTGTGCTACCTACCCCCTGGGACTGTCTATTGAATTTTGAACAACACAAGGTGTGAGGGCGGAACCACCTATTATGCACAGAAAACTATTTCAAGTGCGACAGACACAGGCGCTCGTTGCAGTGGCGGGCATATCGACTATGGGATCGATATATCCAGCAGAAAATCGATCGGTCTAGCAGAGTACCCAGCTAACGAGTGCCTGTGACAACAGAGTAACCTTTTGAGGAAGAGCAAAACCTGTTTTCCAACAAGCGAAAAAGCAGTATTTAACGGCGGCGGAAGTTAAAGTATCCCACTATTCAATATCCAAGTTTGACTACGAAACTGGCGGGCGTTGATGAGTCAGTGTCTCTGAGACAACGATACCTGACTTCATCGGTGTTACAGGCACGCAAACAGGTCAAAACGTTGAGCAACTGCAATAATCGTAGCTTTTCGCCGGCTTTTGCTATGGTGTTGGCTGTGTAGCCGCCATCGCTCGTTACAGAAGTCAAGATTTAAAAACATATGTGAACTCTTGTTGGTGAACTTCAGGGAACTTGAATATGTCGAACTGTATGCACTTTTTTCCGAACGAGGCTACTCTGCAACCCTTGACATTCCAGCCGGTATCTTTAGAGACGCCCGCTAACTCAATTTGAGCAACGCATCTAACTATCTGTACACCACCACTTTTTAGCTCACGTATTCACACACATGAACTAATGTCGCACCGATATCTGTCTGTCTCTGTGTGTGTCTGTATCCGTGTGTTTATGTGTCTTTCTCTCTGTCTGTCTGTCTGTTTACACTATATCTCAAGAATTTCTGAACAGATTCAAGTCAAATTTGGTAGACAGGTACTATATGATTATGGCAAGAGCTGATTAGATTTTGGTTAGAGTGGCTTGTATATTTAATGCTAATGCGCATACTTAATAACTTTTGAAAAACAGACTTACAATGAAAACGGCTGCACAGAATTGGTTGACATTTGCTACAAATGTTGACTACACAAGGATTTATCCCCATGAAAGACATAACGATGTGACATGAAGGTTAAAGGATAATTTGCATATTTGACGAATTCCCTAATTAGGCATATTTATCTGCATTAACTCCATCATAATTGACGAAACTTTATTCATTCATTGAAGATACTATGATTTATGATCACTGAAAGTGATCACGCATTTTAACTTTAGCTAGTTCCTAATTTTCATATTTAATGAACTATCCTAATTAGGGGTTATATATCTTGATTGACTCGATCAAAGTTGACGAAACTCTCAATGTACTTGGAAGATACTATGATACAACATTATTGAAAGTCATTAAGTATTTTTACTAAAATCGATTCCCAATTTGCATATTTAATGAGTTTTCCTAATTAGGGATATACATCTGGATTGACTTGATCAACATTGACAACACTTTCACTGTACATTGTAGAAACTATAAAGACCAAAAGTCGATTTAGATTTTGTAGAACATCTAATTACTAATTAACATATACAACAAACTTTTCTAATTTGAGATATATATCTGGATTGGTCTAATTAAAGTTGACAAAACGTGAAGAAGATTTTACGATATTATATATTATAGCCCAAACAAAGGACCATTTGCCCGACGTAAAGGAGGGTAAATGGTCTACTGCCTCGAGAGTACGTAGTCCCTTGTTCGGGTTATACTGTTTATTACATGCCTTTCCTCTCTTACACATTCTCGCGAGCCAGAACATAATTTCCGCGCCGCTGACCTACGCTAATCTGTTGCCGTAAAGAGGCGCGTGGTTTCGATGATGCTCGTACATAGTTTTCACTCAAAATGTTTAGGTTTATTTGCAAATGACAATCACATACTTCTTTTCCATGTCAGACGAAAATCCGTTAAATAGAACAATTTGTTTAATTTACTAGTTTACTTTCAGTCGAAGGATGTCTATGCAACCCGTGATGTCATCATCGAGTTACCATTGAATCCCGGAACGAGCGACGTTCCATATACGAGGCATGTAATAAAAATTGAAGCTATTTAGCATTTTCATTTAAGCTTATTATGATTTGCCTATTTAACTAACTTTCCCATTTAGGGATATATATCTGGATTGATTTGACTATAGTTGAAGAATATTGCTATGTATATTGTAGATACCATGATATAATATTATCAACAGTCAGTTTTGATTTTGTAGAACATCTTATTACTAATTTGCATATTCAACGACCTTTTCTAATAAGAGATATACATTGATTGATAAAGTCGATGAAACCTTACATGTACATTGATGGAATATGATAAAATGTCAATGTAAGTTTTTTAGCATATTTTAAAAAAGCAAGTTACTAATATGCATTTTTAAGTACCTTTCCCATTCAGGGATATAGCTTGAAGGGCTCTAAAAAGTATTGCTATGTATATTGATGAGACAATTATGTTGTATAATTGAAAGATATTTTGCATTTTCATGTCAGATAATTTATTGAGACGACAAACTTCAAACTTGACCGCGCATGTGATATATATATATATATATATATATATATATATATATATATATATATATATATATATATATATATATATATATATATATATATATATATATATGATATCTGTCTCTTAAGTTTCATGTATCCTGCAATCATCAGACAGAATAAGTGGAAGGATTCTTACATACTTACGTATGATATGTACATACATATACATATATAAGAGTGTTGAGCTATTAAGAAATTTTTTACTTCTTATATAAAAGTGATATGTACAGTCTATTTTTTAGTAAAAAATTATAAATTTGTACATAATTTCTTATCAATGGCTGCGAGACAGTGTCCTTGGCGCTATTTTTTATTTTGCTTTCAAAAATTTTGTTAAAGACAATTTGTAAAATACGTGTTACTATTTAATAGTTTGACGCGTTATTTGCATAGTTTTAAGATAGTGGCTAGCTGTACAGCCGTCTATATGACTCAAAATTAAAAACCATTTCATCGCTTATACGATTAGGTTTAGATATTTTAGTGCAGCATATTTTTTAATTGTCATTTATATTACAGTTGTGAGTACTGCGGTACTTAACTCATTTCCCTCCGTGTACAAATCTGTTTATACTAAACATCAAACTATGATAACCGATTCATGCAATTATATCCCTAGAAGCTTGGATATAGGTCATGCTAACGTACTCTATCAATTTATGGGTCATACATTCACAGAAAATGAAAATTGTCAAAAAATGTAGATAGGGAAATAGCAATAACTAAATTTTACATTTTCATATTTCAAAATCACGAAATTTCACCCATTATCAGTATGTGCATCATGTTGTGTTTACGTGAGAATTATTCAGTTGTCTATTCAAACTTTATATTGTACCTCCTGTCTGACAAATAAGATTTTAATCTTTTGAACTTTTGTTCATGATGAAGGGTTTGATCAAACAAACAAATGTTTTTGAGAACCTTATATGAAGGGCCAAGATTGATCTTGAAGATATGACTGCATTCAACTTTTATGAAATATTTGCCAGGCCATACGATTCATGGTCAAAGATACTTTGTGATGTGTCAACTGTAAACCCGGAAATTTCGCAATGCTGCGATATAATATAAAATTCACGAAATCTTCTCATTACATTTATGTTAGAACTCTTAGACAATTATTAAAATTATTCTTATATTTCAGAATATTCATAGAAGCCTGTTGTAAATAAGTCTTTTTACAACGCAAGTTCAACCAGCAAGGGAAGAAATGTTCGGAAAACATAAACGAGACGGAAAGTTTTTTCTGAATTAAGAACCTCTCTCGTAAAAGATCGTGACAAGACTTTTACAAATATAGAACGTGAACAAAGTCATAAGTTGACTAAAGGAAAGAAAATGCCATTGATTTGTGAAGAGTGTGGAAAAAGTTTTAAACATGATGAAAATAGGTTACACCACACACTGATTCATATTGATGAACAGAAGTTTGTCTGCAAAGTATGCCGTAAGGGCTTCAACAGCAGTAACAACCTCAAAATCCACGCTGGGACACATACACGTGAAGAGCCATTTGGCTGCAAAGTGAGTTGTAAGGGTTTCGCAATAAGTGGACATCAAAAAGTTCAGATCAGGACACATACAAATGAAAAGCCATTTCTCTGCAAAGTATGTGGTAAGGGTTTTACACAGAGTGGAGATCTAAAACGTCACATAAGGACACATACAAATGAAAAGCCATTTGTCTGCAAAGTATTCGTAAGGGTTTCACACATAGTGGTAATCTCAATTATCACATCACGACACATACAAATGAAAACCATTTCTCTGCAGAGTATGTGGTAAGGGTTTTATACAGAGTGGAGATCTAAAACGTCATATCAGGACACATACAAATCAAAAACCATTTCTCTGCAAAGTATGTGGTAAGGGTTTTACACAGAGTGGGCATCTAAAACGTCACACCAGGACACATACAAACGAAAAGCCATTTGTTTGCAAAGTATGTGGTAAGGGTTTTACACAGAGTGGAGATCTAAAACGTCACATCAGGACGCATACAAATGAAAAGCCATTCATCTGCAAAGTATGTGGTAAGGGTTTTACACAGAGAGGACATCTAAAATGTCACATCAGGATACATACAAAGGAAAAGCCATTTGTCTGCAAAGTATGTGGTAAGGGTTTTACACAGAGTGGACATCTAAAACGTCACATCAGGACACATACAAACGAAAAGCCATTTGTCTGCAAAGTATGTGGTAAGGGTTTTACACAGAGTTATACTCTCAAAAGTCACATCAGGACACATACAAATGAAAAGCCATTTGTCTGCAAAGTATGTGGTAAGGGTTTCACACATAGTGGTGTTCTCAATTATCACATCACAACACATACAAATGAAAAGCCATTTGTCTGCAGAGTATGTGGTAAGGGTTTTGCACATAGTTCGCTTCTCAAAGTTCACACCAGGACACATACAAATGAAAAGCCATTTGTCTGCAAAGTATGTGGTAACGGCTTTACACATAGTAGTACTCTAAAATGTCACATCAGGACACACACAAATGAAAAACCATTTCTTTGCAAAGTGTGTGGTAAGGGTTTTACACAGAGTTATACTCTCAAAGTTCACATCAGGACGCATACGAATGAGAAACCATTTCTCTGCAAAGTATGTGGTAAGGGTTTTACACATAATAGTACTCTTAATAATCATATCCGGATACATACAAAGGAAAAGCCATTTGTCTGCAAAGTATGTGGAAATGGTTTTGCACTGAGTGGGCATCTAAAACGTCACATCAGGATACATACAAACGAAAAGCCATTTGTCTGCAAAGTATGTGGTAAGGGTTTTACACGTAGTAGTTCTCTCAAAGATCACATCAGGAGACATACAAATGAAAAACCATTTGTCTGCAAAGTGTGTGAAAAGGGATATGCACGGAGTGGAAATCTAGCACGTCACATCAGGACACATACAAATGAAGGGCTAAAAGTCTTCGAAGTTTGTCGTTAACGTTTTTAATGTTGTTCACGTCTCTCGTAATACATGATTATTCACCAAAAATGAACAGTTTCTTAGTCTCCACATACCATGTCAGGGGGACTATAATATAGGTTTGGTCATGTCTGTGCATGCATGCGTGTGTCGTGCATGCGATGTGTCCGTTCACGCAAATATCTCAGAGATACGTGGAGCGATTTTATTCAAACTTGATACAAGGATTACTCCCTTTATCATACATATATTGAAGGCTTGTTTGTTTTTGATACAATCTAATATGACGGCATGATTGCCATTTTGTTTCCTGTATTTGATATTTACAGCCAGTACGGACAGGTTTTGAACAATGTTTTTCAAATTTGGCACAAAGACAAAGCATTATAACTTACATTTGGACATAAATCATTATAACAATAGCTCCAATATTGCTGCAAAATGGACATGCTTCATTTTGTTGATGGTGTCTTTAATGAATGAAAATGCGCTTTAATATGACCTGTACTGTTGTTATGTTACTGTTGTATTGAATAAAAAGTGGCCGCAAGAACGAATGTCAGCTCTGGAAGTTTGTAAGGCAATTACTTTGAATCTGACTCTGAAATTTCCTGACTTTCACAATCATAGTTCAAAACTGTGACAGTCCAAATTTGACAGTTCAAAAAAAACCACGGCAGTTCAATAAATGCATCGCATACAGTTTTGTTAAATGCATTTTTGTTGTAATTAGCTTTCATAATTCTGTTGTTGAATAAAGGTGAACTACGGGAAGAGCAGCCACCGTTTATGCAGAAAAAATATTTTTATTAATCAGTCATGCAGACAAACTTCCAATTACAAGTGGAGACTATGTCATTGTGAATGTCGTAATTGAAAAGTGTGTGGTAAGAAATAAATACTCATTAGGAATTCCTCTGACTAGATTGGTTTCATATGAAAAGCCATTTTCGTAAAGTTCTAGATTATTTATCAATAACATGATTGGAACTAATTTGGGATAATTGGATGGTGAAGTAATGTCGATTTAATCTACAAATGTAGTTTCATCTGCTTTTCTTTTCACACTATACACTTGTTTTTATGAGTAATTTGCAATATTGCAACATTCAGTTATAGGGCACCAAACACTTTTGAGAAATTTGAAAAATATGAAAATCCAATTATCCCAAATTAGTTCCAATCGTGTTCAATACAGAGTATGTTGTCCAAGAGAAACGCTAAGATACTATAGCCAACAAAAGAAGGGGACATATTATAATAAGCTCCACTATCAGGATTATGTAGCTAATATGATGGTAGGTATTATGTGGCCTCTTGTTGTCTGTTGTATTTCATCTGTCATTGTCTGTCAACTTTGATCTTCTTCTCCGAAACACATTTCAGATATATATTTTTATTTTTATGAGCAAGTCGTCCAAAATATGTGTGCTTTTGGTTTGTAAACATGATGAGGATATTTGCATTTGCTAATTAATGTTATGGCTATATGGCGTACGCTGTACGCTGTAGAAATAGATATCACAAAATTGTTTGGTAACTGAGCTTATCTATATCTATAGGAAATTCATAATTCGCATAAGGTGAATCATTCCATTTGCATCTCATTTACATGTCGTCTGTATGTATGTATGTATGTATGTATGTATGTATGTATGTATGTATGTATGTATGTATGTATGTATGTATGTATGTATGTATGTATGTAGTACGTATGTATGTATGTATGTATGTATGTATGTATGTATGTATGTGCGTATGTATGTACGTATGTGCGTACGTATGTGCGTACGTATGTACGTATGTATGTATGTATGTATGTATGTATGTATGTATGTATGTATGTATGTATGTATGTATGTATGTATGTATGTATGTTATGTATGTATGTATGTATGTATGTATGTATGTATGTATGTATGTGTGTGTGTGTGTGTGTGAGTGTGTGTGTTCGTACAAATGGTGCATTGCGGGGTAAGTTTTCCGTTCAGGATGACCCTTGTGGGGTATTACCTGAATACGGGGTCCAAAAATGGTACCCCATTGGTAGAAACGACTTTTAACGATTCAAAAATGCTATACGGTATCAACGATCATGGTCCTAAAATTTACCCCACAAGGTCAAAAACTCAAGTGTGTGAAAGTGTGTGTCGGAGTGTGAATAGTTTTGTGTGCGAATATCATCTTCTACTGCCCTCTAAGTGCCAGCCAGGGAAAAGTGTAAACAGCATACATATCATTATCGACATATCGTGTTTCAGTAACACACTTAGGCAGAGCATTACTGCCCTCTGGCTACCACAGACCGTTAAAGGTGTCTAATTACGTTCATTCTCTCAAGGCATGTACTATTTCACGGGCAAGGCTGACAAATTTCAGACCCCCTTTCTGTCTCTATCATTGTTATCCTCTACATATAATATCTCCATGTATTCAATTGCGTTAGAGAAAATTCTATACAGCCAATACAAATATTTAAACGTGAAATTACATCGATTTACGGTTGCATGTAAGCAAATTTTCTTCATACTCAAAAAAAACACTTGTAATTCCTAATACGTGAGGAGAGAAATTCTTACATTGTAGATTACTTAGACTGCGTTCACAAATAATGGTGATGGGGCCGGAGGAATCGCGACTGAAATCTTTTTTTTACCCCCCCCCATCGACACCCTAAAAAAATTCAAATCCCCCTATATCATCTAAAATTTATATAAAGTCCCCGCCCCACCGCACTATTATACGATCGATAACAAAGTTAACATCCCTTTTTCAGTAGCCATTTTTTCTCTGTCTATCAACTCCAATATTTATTTTTTACACCCTGTCATGTTGAAATTCTCATTCAGCTTATCAACACAGCTTGCAAATGTGTTATGTACATGTACTGCTGGGCATTGCATTTCAGTCAGCAAGGAATTGAAATATCTAAGTTGTGAAAGGGACCTTAGCTGCAATTGTTGGTAATATAGTTGGCTATAAATTCGTGCGTCAACAGTTCTTGTATACTTCCTTAAACAAGTGTTGATATGATCAATAATGATCACCTTGTGGCGATTTGTTTTAATTTTCATTAGTCTTGAGCTAGTGCCAAGGCATGCCCACACACTCAGTCATTCTTCATGCTTGTACGTTACGTCGGAGAATATGTTATACATGTTTGGTTGACGAGTTTATATTGTGTGTTTCAGCATGCTATTGGGCGATACCAAGAAACTACGGTTGATATATTGAATAGAAATACTCCAAAATAATCATCATTTGCAGCTGCTGTCCCCTATTACACGGTCTACTTTGGTTTTCTCATGAAAATCCATTGGCATTCATGCATTTTATATTTTTTGAACTAAAACTTCAAGTGCACAGTGACATATATTCGTCCGATAATGTTTACATCAAATTGATCATTTACTGCTGAACTGTATTCAGACTTAGGTTATATTGTGAACGTTATCGTACTTGATCTGACTTTACCATGGCATCATTTACTAGTAAAGGTAACAGCAAATTATCTTAAGTTTGCAGTAAATGTATCAGTAGTGGTTCTACATCCTCCTTATTATCTTTCCGTACTGGCCCTGTATGACTTTCTGGTCTTTTTCATGTTCTCTCGAGAAGTACTCCCCTGCATACCGTAAAAATGGTATCAGGACAATCCCCCCCCCCCCCGACAACTGCCTCTGGACCACTGCCGCCTAAGGACAATTGTCCCCCAGAAAACTGCCCCCTCGACAGTGGCTATCTATTGTTCTGAAAGTGCCCCCCTCCAGCAATGGCTATATTTGTTCTGAAATGTATTTGTATCAACCAATGCCGAAAAATTGCAGTATTATTTTCTAAAACTGTCGCCAACTTTATTGAGTCCCTGGTTCTGTTAATGTGGGTGAACTCTAAATACTCAAGTAGGGTCTTAATCGGCACCAAAATGGTGTAGTTAAATAGTTACCGGCATCATTATGTTCACAGTATAACCTATTACAAAAGAAGCCTAACTTACAGCATTGAGTCGGTGATTACATATTTGTAAAGGTGATAGTGATATAAGGTGACATATTCGAGAAGGTGTGACGTTGCAGCCTAATTGCACATTGTCAGTGACAAATAAGCTATATTGTTTACAGATATTTATTGATGTCATGGTTGCTTTACAAAAAGAAAAACACCGCAATTTTAACTCTATGGTCAACAGCTTCTTTATGTAGGAGAAAATTATACCGACACGTGTCAGTTTTGCTTTCTGTTTTACTTTATGGCGTTCATTGAATACAAGTTACAGGCGACAGTATCAAGATGAGATCATGCTGATAAACTATAAGGTTGTACTTGGATTTTTACCGTTTCGTTTCTTCTATTTGTATGATAAATCACCCAAATGGAAACTAAAGCTTTAATTTGTTCTGTACACCCTTTTCATATGTCTAACATTTGACCTGGGTCAATCTGAAGCAAGACTGCTGGGGGGAAATCCCCTGCTGTCAGCTTGCAACGACGCATACATATCATCTGTTCAGGGCGCCCAACAAAGTACTTTAAATGCTTTGTTTGGCGCCGCCTCCGAACTTCCGTGACCAGCTGATAGCTATGCATTGTTGCTAGGGTTTTACTTTTCCCCAGTGGCCTTGCTTTGAAATTATTAAAAGTTTATATGTTGAAAAGGCTTTTCTCTCCAATCGTACTGATTTTCAGTACAGTTTACGATGGAAGAAATACAGTTTACACTAAATTAGCTTACTATACACTAACGTAAAGACAATGTCATTTCTCACTGTGACATGACAAGTTGTATGATGTGCGTGATGAAATATTCGCAAACGTGGTACCTTTTTTCACACCTTCAGTAAAGATGTCGGCAATTTCTTTTATCTTCATTGAGTTGCCAAAGAAGGATGTTCATGAGACAGATAATTTTACTTTTCTTCAGATTTACAGTTTTAAGCTGATATTTTCTACAGTGCAGAATATGTGACTTCTACAAAATTCCAGTGATTGGTTTTCAGACGCGACTTTTAAGATTGTGCCCGAGTTGTTTTATCAACTTTACACGAGTCATGCTCTTGTTGCAGACCGAATCATCCCATTTGTATATGCACTCCTCCCCAACAAGCAACAAGATACTTATCTCGGGGTCCTTCGCCAACTACTTTACGTCAATGCTAACCTAGATCCACAAACTGTTCTAATCGACTATGAACAAGCCGCTAAAAGTGCCATCGAAGAAGTCTTTCCCAACGCAACTTTGAAGGGGTGCTTTTATTATCTATCACAGAATATCTACCGCAAGGTGCAGTCAGCAGGACTGCAAGCAATGTATCAGAGGGACTCAGATTTTGAAATTTCGATTCGTATGTTGGCAGCTACTGCATATATTCCTGAAGATGAAGTGATAGATGCCTTTGAATACCTTGCCCAGAATATGCCGTATGAAGCAGAACCTATCGTCGATTACTTTGAAAACAACTACATTGGAAGACAGCGACGTCACAGCAGGCGTGCTCCCTGATTCCCAATCAGCATGTGGAATATGCACGATCGTGTCATCAGCGAACTGCCGAGAACCAACAACAACATAGAAGTGTGGCATAACCGAATGCAGGCAAACATCACGTCACATCACCCGAATATCTGGCGGTTTTTAGAAGTTATAAAACGAGAACAAGCACTAAATAATGTCATCGTCAACCAGATGATCGCCGGAGAGTTTCCACCACTACCGCGAAAACGATACCGGGATTCTGCAGCCACGATAGTGAGCCTCGTGCGTGACTTTGAAAATCAAAACGTGTTAGATTTTCTCAGGGAAATAGCCCACAACTTGCAGTTTTAGAACACTACATTACAATAACACTTACAAAAATAGATAGTATTTTGACATTAAATGTTCTTGTTTCCTTGAAATGAAACTTAAATCATTTTAACACGAAATGAAATGAAATGATTTTTTTTTAAATTAAAGAATCTGATTCCATCATAAAATGAAATGAAATGAAATGTCCTTTTTTATGGAAGCCAAACTGTAAACTCAGATTTCTTGTATGTAACATGCTTCTTTATTGTTATTATTGTTCTTTGGGGTGTCTACAGAAATAAAGTACTCAACTTCTTACATATGTTTGACAATGGAAAATGACTCTTTTATTTGAAAAAAACTAAAGATGCGGGGAGATTGTCTTTTTTTGGCATTTATGGGAAGGGCAGTTGTCCGGGGGCGATTGTCCGGGGGCAATTGTCTTGGGGGAGGGGAAATTGTCCGGGGGCAATTGTCCGGGGGGCAATTGTTCGGGGGTAATTGTCCGGGGGGCAATTGTCCGGGGGGCAGTTGTCCGGGGGGCAGTTGTCCGGGGGGCAGTTGTCCGGGGGCAATTGTTTATATATTTTAGAAGTCGCAGTAGTGTACATTTCCCAATTCCATCTTTCTTACCATGTTATTTAGTAGATATTTCTAAACACACCTAAAATGTTTAAAAAATGTAGTAGACATTGTCAATTATTAAGATGTCAACTTTTTAATTATGAAATTGCTTTTGGCTGGATACCACATTGTTTGAATATGAAAGAGAGTAGTCTATTATGTTGTTAAGCGTTTCGGAATTAATTCTCAGACTTTTCTTCTCCTCGCTGTCGGTTGCTTATGTATCCCAGCACGTCCTTCCGCTCATTTTCTCTCTTTAATTTTTTATAAATTTCAATATGAGTAAATTGAAAAAGAAACGTCTCGTCTCCATTCTAATTCATTTTATTCCTACCTCCTATGTCATCTTGAAGTAATGTTTCTATCGATCGTTCGTAAGTAATAAAAAACAACAAATTCTAAAAATTATGGAGGTCACTCATATTATTTTCAACAGTCTTCCCTATGTCGTATATATATATATATATATATATATATATATATATATATATATATATATATATATATATATATATATATATATATATATATATATATATATATATTCTCAGGGGAGTAGGGGAACTGGCAGTTTTAGAACCCTACATTGCAATTAACTTAAAAAAATAGACACAACTTTTTTCGTGAAATAAAACTTAAATCATTGTAACATGAAATTATTTTTTTAATTAAATTTCCAATTCTATCATAAAATGAAATGAAATATTTTTTTCATGGAAGCCGAACTGTACACTCAGATTTCATGTATTTGAAATTTTTCTTTTTTGTTATTACAAAAAAATAAGTACTCAACTTCTTACATATGTTTGACAATGGAAAATGTCTCCTTTACTTGACAAAAGACTGTAGATGCGGGGGTTGTCCTATTTGGCATCTATGGGGGCAGTTGTCCGGAGGGGAGGGGCGATTGTCCGGGTGCAGTTGTCCTAGAAACGAATCGACTGTATATCATTATACAATTCTATCTTTTCTACATTGTACAATCTTATCTTTTCTAAGCGTTACGTGTTCACTATGTTGTCAGTCATTATTATTCTTTTGTGGTGTCTACAAACGTAAAGTACTCAACTTCTTACATATGTTTGACAATGAAAAATGTCTCCTTTATTTGACAAAAATACTATAGATGCAGGGAGATTGTCCTATTGGGCTTTTATGGGGAAAAGTATTTCCAGCCCCGTACTCAAAGTTCATTTACTATACTAAAGTTCTTGTGTTTATATAACGGCTGTTATCTGGGCTTCGTTCACTTTACTGAGATTTCATTACAAGCTTATAATGCCGCTGTGAGGGGTGAACTATATATATATATATATATATATATATATATATATATATATATATATATATATATATATATATATATATATATATATATATATATATATATATATATATATGACAATTCCCACTTCTACTTGAGATCAAACTTAATATTGTTAAATACTGGCTTCATATTGTACACCTTCCACTTTGGAATCTTGCTAAAGAAATTTTTTGGTGCAAATGGTAAACAACACTAACAATAGATCCTGGTTTAACTGTTTAAGTGCTTTAATTAAAGAAAATGGAATGGACTTTCTCCTTGATAAAGTATCATCACTTAAACACCATAAAGTTATAGCTGAATTAATGAAAACAAATTTAACAAACAATTATGAAGTCTTTTGGAAAAAAATTTGGTCACTGATAAAAATAGTAAACTAAGAATGTACGCCAAAATAAAACATAATTTTAGATTAGAACCCTACTTAATACAGTTACAAGGTGAGAAAAGAATATTACTCACCAAACTTCGCATTAGCATTAATGATCTAGCAATTGAACCATGAACTCGACTAGTTCTTTTAGACTATTTTCACGGTCCCCACTAGATTGTACAATATTGCAATGTTCTTTTCTTTTCTTTGACTTTGTACAACTTCAGTAATACACAGTTTCTTATAATTTTTATTATTGAACATACTGTGAAGCATCTGGTGAAATAAATCATCATTCAAAAAGGGAGACACACTGTTCCAAAAATCCCAATTACTGAAAGATACTGCAATCAGTGTAACACCAACAGTATTGAAGATGAAACATACTTTATATTAGACTGTCAGAAATGCAAAGTCCATGGAAAGAACTTTTTCAGTAAAATCAATTTCCCAAACGACACAACTGATAATCAGCTAATTTCTCTACTAACAAAACAAGAGTTATCTTTAATGAACAATTTGCAGAATATATTTTTACTTTATGTAAGCAAAGAAATACCTACTTATTTGTTATTAGCTGCTATTATTATACTGTATTACTTTATCTTTATTAGAGAAAAATTTGAACTTATTTTTGTATCACACTTTCACCACAAATGTGATGGAAATCCTAAATTTACGAGCAAACAATAAAATATTATTATTATTGTCGTACAAAGACTGTTTTCTAAAGTTTCAGGCTGAAGTTCGATAGACTCTTCTGGACAGTACTCTTTGAGATTTGAGCATTGAAATCCTGGCAACTGCTATGGATCTTATGGCAACTGATACTGTCACGGTCGAACACTCCCTGGCTCTACGTATACAATCAGGCAACACAACAGGAACACACACAGTTAATACCAGTCGACGTTTATACGATGGCTGTAATCTAGAGTTCTTTCAAACAGTCGCACCAGAAATCCAGAAGACTAATCAATGTTTAAGATCAATAACATTTTTACCGTATATTTCAACTGCCTTTCTCTCAAGCTCATCCACTTTTGCGTCATTAAAATAAACAAAATCAAACATTAAACCCAATGCAATGGAATACTGATATCAACGGGGTTGGTCTTTTGTAACCGTTAAGACATTACTACAACATTAAATGTACGATAAATAACTCATTCAATCCAAAACAACCACAATAATAGCAATAAACACACCCTCCCGGACGAGAACCCATTTTCGCAAGCCGGAGTTCCACTGTCAATTTATCAGCCAGCCGACACTACCCGGACCCTTGTTCTTTTTATCCAAGCAAAGAAAGAATGATTGTCGTACTGCCTTATTGTTCAATTTCAGGCAACTGAGCTCATTTCACTAGTCACTCGTTCACCGTTGCGTGTCTATCAAGTTGTAATTCACAATTTTGAGGGTGGAGGGATAACCGGCGCGAGTAGTCCGTTTTACCTGTGCAAGGTAAAAACGTTGGTTCAATTGAGATGCTGTATACGTGCCCGCTCACATTACTCTCCGTGCCTTCGGTGAACACCTCCCCTCTCTCGATGTAGTCGGCGATCTCTTCGTAGTGGACTGGTGTCGCTGTACATTCGAAGCCACACTGCCCCTGCTCTGTACAGGCTGGTTCTGTGCATTAACGTCCACTTGGTCATTCTTTCCTCCCCTTCCACTCTCAAGAGATGACAAATTAGAGATCTGACTGGTGGAGCCGGCCTTGGACAGTTTTATAGTAACAGACTGATCGGTGTCTGTTTGGAAATATTTCTCATCGATTTCATCTTCGAGACATTCGTTGACTTTTTGTTTGCATTCTTCCTCTTGATGTGCGGAGCTCAAATTAACATCACAGTAACCGGTCACTCTCTGCTCCTCGGCTTCTCTCCTATTTTTCCTCCTCTTTTTGTTCCATCGGATAAGTTCACATAAAAGGACAACTAGTACTATGGCGAATATAGCGCTGCCTGTCACTACAGCCGCCAGTACAGGCACAGAGAGGACCAAGCCATTTTCCTCCTCTTGTGGTTTATCAGAACCAGCGAACCCCAGCTCACTGTCGGGGTTGCCAGTTTGTGCAGTACTGGTCATGGGCGCAGTCGTCGGTAGTCTCGGCTTAGGTCCTGGCCGTGCCGGCGGGGGCCGATGTGGTCGACGGTTCACTGTCTTCTCGCTCGGGCGTTTCGGTAACAGTGACATTTCGTTGAGTCGAAGGTCCTGCCGGCGCCTCCAGTATGTAGAGAACGGCGCTTGCTGAAGTCTGACCGATGACATTTTCTACGATACACGTTATGATAAAGCCGTCGTCGAAAATGGTCAATTGCGAAATAGTCAGGTTTTCCCCGTTAGCTGACAGAGAATATCTTCCCGTGGATAGATCGATGGGATTTCTATTTGTTTGCCAAAAGTAAGCGTCTGGTTTCGGGTTGGCCACCACCGAACATGTAAATATGGCGGAGTCGTGGACCGACACGTCGACGATTTCGGGCATGACAGTCACTGTCGGTGCATAATAAACGACCAGAGGTCCAATTACACAGGCCTGGGAATCGGAGATTGCCGGCCCCGTGGCTTGGCACGTAATGACGGCGCCGTCATCCTCTGCCGTCAGCACCCAGTCCCGCTTTTTGTCCGGCAACAACGGGTAAATCAACTCACCTGCTGAAACGCGTCGGTTGTTCCGCGACCAGCTCAGCTCCGGCAGCGGCTCGGCATTCCGGAACAAACACTCCGTATGCAGAACGTCTCCCGCGACGTACGCGTCGCGTACGGTGGTAGGTAAACACACAGGGTAACTTGCTGCCGATTGAGTGCGTACAGTAAGTTCCACCTCGGAGGAAAACAATACCGGTCCGAAGTCATCAAACACAATACATCTGTAAGAATCTTCGTCTTCACTCGCTATCGTGTGTACAATTTCTAGATTGAACTCACCGTGAGCAAAGTCACCCACCACCGAATAGCGAGTGGGTTCCCTCACGTCACATATATTGCGAAGTCTGTTAATGTTTCTAGTCCTGTTAGGGTGGTTGATAGCAACGCCGTCTTTTACCCATTGCAGATAGTGAACTGAACTAAGGTTCGAGACTTTGCATCGCAGTACGGCCGTCTCGCCTTCGTTGACCGTTGTATCGACGGGCTGTGTGCGGAAGAATAGGTCCTCGGCTGCTGCTAAGCAGAACCCGATTAGTATTAGCAGCGCTGACTCTACTCCATATCGCCTCATGTTTGTTTAATCGGTGCGACAGTTTTTAACGGTGTCCGTATCTCTAGTGAAGTCCTAGAGCCCCTGAAGTGTATCTAGTAAAGGACCCTATTTGTCGCCTCCAAATAAGTAGACAGCTTTTCATGGGAACACGTTTGAGCATGCAAGTAGTGTTCTTTGGTCAATACGTCTTGCTTGGGCTATCTTCGGCGAATTATTACTAATGCTAAGCGCGCCTCTTCGACTGGTCCGCACGTCTTGGCAACAACGACTTGGGACGCTACTGGACTGCGCTAAAGAGAACAATGGCTCCTCCCACTTTAATATCTCGATGATTACTTAATTTATTTATTTACTTCATTGCTCAACAACACACTCAGGAAGTGTGATAAGGCAAAAATTACAAAATTCAAAGTTGCAGACTTCTACAAATACTTGATAAACATGCTGCTGGGGATGAACTAAAGTGCAAGAAATAAATTTCGCAATTAACACTTTGCTTTGCGAGTAAATATATACATGAACTTTTCTATGTCATTCAAATCAAGAAAGCCAGGATTATACAAACTTGTGGATGGAAATAGAATATCTCGATAGATACTGTATTTTGGACATTCTAAAAGACTTACAATGTTTACAGAATCTTTCATTTGCAGGAACTTTGGGAATTGACCTTCTACCCAATTCTATCTTAAGGCTGTGATCCTATAAGACCAATCTGATAAGGTAGTCGTCATTATTTACCGCCTCGGTCGGAAGAATTTCGTCGAAAACTCCCAAATTTCGAGTAGCCCTCTACCAACCGTGATGAATTTGAGGAACCACCTTTCTTACTCAGAAATTTTGACTGACCCCCACTTAGAAAAATTTAATACCAATAAATGTATTTGTAGAATTTAAAAAATACAACATTAGTAAAGACCTTTCAAATCCTAATGCACCCTGCTAGATTATCATTGGTTGAAGAAAGTGAAACCTACAACACAAAGTGACAGAAGATGCGTATACAGATATGAAAACTCGAGCTATAACTAGTATCCAACCATATATTATAATTGTTCAATTTCGATTTGTATCATGACAGGCTTTTCATTAGGGTATCTGACTGGGCAGAATTTGAAAGTACAGGGGGGGGGGGACATGTGAGAGGCTCAAAGGGAAAAATGTCAGAGGGGTGTTCCCTATCTTGCATGGACAATTTTTAGAAATTGATGTGAGCAATGGTGGTGTCCGTTGCAATCTAAGAGGTTTTTTCCAATTTGTTTTTACTAGTAAAACTGTTAGAATACCCAAAGGGGTGAGCACGAGAGGGTGTCTCGCATCGTTAGTATAGTCGGGCGACATCCCCTCCCTCGAACTTGTATTCCCCGAAATTGTGCGCGAAAAAATACGCCGACCTCTCCTGGGACCGATCGGAAAAAGTTGCCGGGTAACACACGTCGACTTTTCTACATTACGTTCGAATGACCTTGCTTTGGTTTGGAATCTCCACCGACTGACCGGAGCTAGGGGCAAGTCAAAAACCAAACCACGGATCCTTTTTGAGCAGACACTCACAATATGCATGTACTAATGATCCGATGATGGGTCAAAGGCCATCTCGATTGTACAGTATGCAATAATTTATAGTCCAAATTCGTGTCCATATGATCTTTTTTAAAATATTTCAAATTTTTGTTTGACGCAATTTTAAACTTTGGCAGGACTTTTACAGGAACAGAAACCAAACAAAAATACTAAAATAATTACGTTAACTCGAAAAATTACATCATCGCCGAACTTTCCATTTCGAATCGACAACTGGTTCCTATACTTTTTACAGCTCCTGGGTTTTTGTCGCCTGACAAGTAAAGTAAAATCGGACCAGTTTCCATCGAAATATACAATATTTTCCATCGAAATAGACAACAAGAATTTCCCGGGATATATGTATGTATATATATATATATATATATATATATATATATATATATATATATATATATATATATATATATATATATATATATATATCGTAATGTAGATTGAATTATTTTGTTGTATATTTCATCTTTTTCTATCCTCCCCTCAAGGCCCGGCTTTTGATTTCTGTCTCTTTTTGAAAATATTTTTCCGCCTTCGAATGTTTGACTTTGAGAAACCATTACACAATTCTTTTACGATGTACAATATTCTCAAATTGCTATTATTTCCACCGTTCATATTTAAAATTCTATTAACAAGCTGAATATGGAAACGACAATGTATTTAACAGAACACGATAGGATAATTTAGGATAATCACGTCGCACATATTTACCTAGAGCCATGTCTAATATTTGGGACAATTCGTTCGTGCTCGGCTAAGGAGCTGATAAAATTCTAATGTGCGTTTGTCAGTGTATATGTGCGATTGATTTCTGTCAAACATATTTGAAGCATACGAGGGAATGGATAATATCTTGATAACTTGCTGTTAAATTATTTTTGATTTTACGCTCTCTCTCTCTCTCTCTCTCTCTCTCTCTCTCTCTCTCTCGCATATTACATCGATATTCATCTTTAATATATGTCGTATAAAATGATCTTCTTTTTCCATCACAATTTTATTCAGCGTAAACGTATAACAGAAACATGATAATTTTCTCGTATTTAAAAAAAATATATGGATAATATATTTCTTATTGTTTTCGGTTGACATTTTCCCGTTCTTCTTCCGTAAAGCGTCATTATTTGATGTTCAATGTTTTAACCTAGAATTGTACATAGGACAAAGTGAAATGCACAGTGACAAACATTCGTCTAAATAATTTTTTCGTTAAAATCTATATGCCAGTAAATTGACTGTACATCATTTGATGCTACACTGTATTCAGACTAAGGTTCATGGTGTTCGTCTTTACAATTTCATCATTTGCTATGAGGGTAGGTACATACTATCTATGAAGTAATATCATCTATAGCTGTTTTACACCCTCTTTGTAAATCTGTACTGGCCCTGCGTTATGGGGGGGCATGGTCTCTTTTTTCCTCCATTTTCTATCAAAAGAGCCTCCCCTTTTGCATACCGTTTATATTGAATCAGTAACGAATCGCTTATCTGTTGTATATTAATCTAAAATGCCATATTGTCAAGCTTAATATTTTTACTGTTTGGTAAATAGAAGAACGGTAAAAGATTTTAACATTTTCGAGCCCATCTTTGAGTATATAACCAATTCCACACTTCCTATCATTTTATCAATCAGAAATATCAAAATTTGCCTCTGTATGTTTAAAAATGTAATATACACCGCCAAACACGCTTTCTGATGTTCATTTGTTAAGCATAGAATTATTTATATTGCTAACGTAAGAGATTAATCTGTTTACAAGTAGAAGTTTCGGAATTAAGATATTCAGATGTTTCCTTTCCTCCACTGCTTGTGTATCTCAGCCTTTTCCTGCTCATTTTATTTCTATGGACATGTATAAATCTCAAAATGAGTTAAATCTAGAGCCACATTTATAAGTGTAATTTTGGCCATTGTTGATAGAGGGTTAAGACTGCCCCCTAAAGTTATTTATATTGTGTGTATTGTCTTTACTTGTTAAATACCCACAATGCGATGAAAATGTTACAGAAGTGTTAAGTCACATGTTAGTAAAATAAATTCACATGAAGGCATTTATGTAATGGTCAGCTTATTGGCTCAAAAGCTCGCGAAACAGATATTCTCATAATTAAAGATAGTGGATAGAACATACAATGACAGTTTTGCCAAATTAAAAATTTCGCTTGCCTAATCCAAACATTTGATACCACGTTAAGTAATGGTTTTACACAACGGTGTAGTTATTGTCATTTATATTAAATTTTTAGGCCTTGTAAATGAGAGATTTACCTTAAATTATACTAATTATTAACACGTTTTGATGGCATCTTGAATGAGATGAAAACTTGGCTATAAGTGTAATACATTGTGAAGTGTTGTGTTTTATGTTTCCGTCTTTCCACGGCTATTCTCTCTCTGTCTCTCCTGAGTTTGAATCCTATCTTAACCGCCTTTTATAATTCAAAAACACCATTCTGCTTTCGAATGTATCACATTGAAAGAAACAATCGCGACACATCATTCTAATGTATTTTAATATTGTATCCTACGACTGTAAAATTTTGAACTGCATTTTCAGGCAGAATATAAAAAACTCCAACATGTTTAACATAACTACTAGCCTCTCTGCAATAACAATCTTGACTCTGAGTCAGTCTCTGTAATTTGTCACAAAAATAAATATGTTTTGCATGTTTCACAAATGTGAGGAAAAATATGTGAGAGAAAAAAATAACATTCATACTGACAAATGCTAATCTGAAATACAGTAGGGTTGTTCAGTCATAAATTAATCGACTGCACTGCATTTCCATATGTGATATGCAATATTGTATAACTTTGTCTTTGTTTTTGTAGTAGTGTGTCTTTCTCCTTACCTTTCTTTCTTATTTGATATTAGAGAGCTCTTCAGGGATGTATCGAGTTTGAGTGCTTAATTTTATGACAAAAATATGACACTTTAACCCTACCGATATCAGTTGTGATATCAGATATTTTGTTACTATTAATCCATTAAAACACACACACACACACTCTCTCTCTCTCTCTCTCTCTCTCTCTCTCTCTCTCTCTCTCTCTCTCTCTCTCTCTCTCTCTCTCTCTGACACACACACACAGACACACACACAGTGACATATACTCGTCCAAACAATGCTGACAGTAGATTGTATAATGCGACAATGTGTTCAAACTTAGTTTAACTTGTGATTGCTGTTATTGTTCTTTTTCCATTTCATCATGTACAGGCAAACTGTAATACGAAATAAAAATTGATATCCATGTATCTTTCTTTCTTCGTCTAAAATGAGAGATCTAAATGCCTGTATCGATAATGAGAATTATTTTTTCATTTCGATGTCTTCGCTAGATGACTTGATGCCATACATTCTAGTTCGAATTCCATCGAGATTTTAGAGAATTTCAGACAAGGGAATAAGACCCTCCTATCCCTCTCCTGGTTTAAGTTGGGATTAAAGCTTGTTTATTATCTTCTGGTTGTCAATCAAGCAGATTGTGGTTCTGCCCTTATCTGTCAAAAAATCTCCACATGATTTAATATATATATATATATATATATATATATATATAGAAGACAGTATTTTCAACATCCTGTTAATCCGGTGGTACAGCAATACGGGGACGCAACACAAGGTTTTCATTGGTTTAGAAATCACCCCATTTGCCACAATATGTTGATACACCTCAAAGCCATAGGCAAATGATACCAATCAATAGATATGAGTAACTTTACATTTCAGAAAAAACAGCAATATACAAAGTTCACTATCAATATCCTACTGGAACATACCAGGGTTACAAGAGAGAAAGTTTCAAGACAGTGACTTTATAAATAATATTACTCAACATGACATTATTGGTATTGGAGAAACTTGGCTACAGAACAATTGAACATACTTTTCACATTCCTGGATACTATGGACTATTCTGTTGTCAGAAAAAGAAAAAAACAGAGGGGTGGTCTTTCACTTTTGGTAAAAAAATACTATAAAGAAGGGTTGTAAAAATGGTTCATTCAGATGCGGAAGATATGGTGTGGTGCAAACTTTCAAAAGTTTTTTTCAGATTAGTCATTTATATATATATATATATATATATATATATATATATATATATATATATATATATATATATATATATATAGATATATATTTGTGTGTGTATTTTTGTTTAAGTCAGTCAATTTACTTATTATATGCAACTCAAAAGCTATATCATTAGAGATACAAAAATATCGGTGTGCATTACATTTGTCTCCCTTATATAGATAAAATATTTCAATAATCACGACACAGAGTTGAAGCTTCACGGCAAAAATGAATCTTTGATAACCACAATTTTTAGAATTTGATGTCATGTCATGGCCCACTGACTGATAGAAAGATTATGGTAAGCGGATACAGCAGGTACTAGGATTAGTATGCATTCTAATGCTGATAATGTATTGCTGTATCCATTTAATCATACTGACATGGATAAATATCCCATGGAGAAATGAGTAGAGAAAAATGAAATAGATATTAACAAGTGGTGAAGTGAGAGGAAGATAAAAGTGTGAGAAGAATTTTCTAAAAGTCGACAACATAACAGAGTACTCTCGTATATAAACAACGTAAGTAATATTATGCCATGTGCAATATAACGATTATAAATTATCATCTTTGACAATGAGCATTACTTTTTTCACCTAAAGAAGCATAATTCGACATTTCTGATTGAGAAACAAGGCAGGAAAGATAGTGAAACTATCTAAATCTATCGTCAATATTATATTCCACTGAACAGGAAAAATACTTCATAACACACTATTTCATAAAATGTGTACGCGATTTGTGATTTTCAATGATGCTTTCTTTGTTTTTACCACAAATAAAAGGTATAGCTGTTTTGGGACAACATGAAAAAATATGAGACAGTAATACAGGGCCAGTACAGAGTGATAATCAAGAACGTTTGATCCATTACAAATACTTTTACTACTACAATTAAATGATGACACCGTTACTAGTAAATCTTGCAGTGGCGTAAGCATTACTTGGATGAATATGTGTCAATGTGCATTTAATTTATTACATCTATTTACTATTTATGTGAAGAGGGTAGTGTAATTTACAAACAGACTGTAATGTGCATGAGAGCCCTCAGGAATTTACATCATCAGTAGAAAATCATCTGCTCTGAGTTAAATACACATGAAACGAGTAGGGACAGATGGAAAAATAATCTAAGGAAGGACCTTGATACTTAAATCTTAACAAAAACCCAAGCAGTCGTTTTTTGAATAATGACACATTTTCAATATTTCTTATATAAGAGCGAATATCGTTCAAAAATACAGTAGCATGTTAAATGAAAGTTGTCTAGCAGATGACTGTGAAATTCTGTCAAATTATACAGTGATAGCAAATGTATGTTTTAATGTGTACTTCACTTTTCAACAAACATTCGCCATAGTCTTCAAATGGAGTCAGACTTTGACGGAATTGAAGTATAGATTGCCACAGAAATGGGTCCATCACCAGTCTCGGTTCAAATTCTACCTGTTACCTCTAGTTCTTTTCGAAACAGCTTTCTTTATCAGATAATTGTAAATCAGCGGGCTTTGACACAGGTTTCCAGACGCTCCATAAAATAGGTGCAACCATTTTTGCTGATTCTGTTGCAAGTATTTTCAACTTGTCAATTGTAAATGGCTCCTTTAGTGATTGTTTTAAGTGTACTACGGTTTTAAATTTGCACACAAATGATTAAAAGGAACATATGAATAACTACAGACCAATATACATTTTACCTGCTCTATCCAAGTTTTTGGAAAGCATGTATACCATAGGATTTTTTTATAATTATTTTCAAATGAATAATCTTCTGATTGGTTCTCAGTCAGGTTTTAGGCAATTCCATTCATACCATACAGATTGATTATGCCTTCGGCTCAACTTTTACAAGTTTGATCAAGGTCTTTATAGCGGTTTGATATTTGTAGATTTGTATAAAACCTTTGATCTCGTTGTTCACAATGTTCTCATTAGAAAACTGTCTAATTATGGTGTACATGGTTCATCGCTGACTTGGTTACGTTCTTATCTAGCATTTCACTTTGCATACGTGTAAAATGTAAAGGTGTCACATAGAAATTTGAAAAAAAACCCGACATTTTCAGGAAGGAAGACAGGAGAATGACAGGTGGAAAAAATTCGAAAACTACTCTAGTTCTCAAACGTTGCTTTCACTCTTATTCTACTACTTTTTTATAAAACTTAATCAAGTTTATTTATGCTGTATTGAATCAAACCAGCGACATTATGCCTTATATAATGCAATTCCTTTGTATATGACAAATAATAAAGATCAATTGGATATTTTAAAACAATTGGATATTTTAAAACAAACAGACAGTCAGGCAGACTGACAGAGACAAGCCCACAATCGTTTGGTTTATCAATTTAACAGCTTGAAAATATTTAACAAGCTTAAATCACAACTTAAATCACAACTTAAGTAATATCAACAACAACAATTATTATTATTGATTCATTTATATTGAGCTTTTTACAATAATCTGATCAAAAGTACATACAAAAGAAAAGTGAAAAAAAAATAATGTAAATGATAACATCATAAAGGATACAACACTATTTACACGGAATTGGGTTGCAAAGTGGGAGGGTTCTACTCCCTTGTCTAGAAATTAAGCATTCATCATCCATACACGTTCTATTCAGCTCTGTTATATTCAATAAGAGACAGGTAAGTAGACGGACAGACAAACGACAAATAAAGAATGAGTCTGAGATATAAAGAATCGTTTCACATTTCGGCTGGAATGAGGTTGCATCATTTCTAATTTGTCTACAATGCAGCGCAGTAGATTAATGTACGATCAAATAGCTGCAAGTTTACAATTGTAATTGGCATTTGTCAGGTTGCAGTGCTTTCCCTCTCATATGAGATAGCAAACAAAAAACATATTCATAATTTTGGCAAACTGGAGAGAAATTAGACCGATTTTGCAAACTAGGAGGCTGACTGGTGTTGGTGTTCTTATATTTTGCCTGTAATCAAAGTACAAAAATGTTAACGTTCGGCCGTAGGATAGATGATTTCAGAATAACACAATGTAGAATGCAGTTGTGTGATTATTGCTTCTTTCAATGACATACCATGAACATCAAAAATGATTTATAAATATATCCAAGGTAATAGAGATACTTTTCAAAGTCTAGACGGAAATAATAGGGAATTATGAAAGTACACAACAAACCACTTTACTCTACATAACAACTCTCCCCAGGTTAAACCACTTTACTCTACATAACAACTCTCCCCAGGTTTTACTCTCATTCAAGTGATATGCCATCAAATTACGTCAATAATAAACATATTTTACAGCAAATAACTGATTAACAAGTTCTAAATTACAAATAGAAAAACTGACAAAAACAATCGATCCTTGTTAAACCATTACTCTATTGGATCATATAAGAAGTTCAATGGACGATACCGAGATGTGGTAATATAGAACATATGTTTCACAAATTATGAATGCACCTTTCCTGGCTTTAACTTTCTCTATTCAGCTATTTTACTCTAAATTTGTCTCTTCGGGTCAAAATTGTCGAATATAGCATGCTAGCATGGCACGCTTAACTAATCCAAACTTTTGATACCACCACCTGGCAATGGTTTGGCATGACCTATTGTTACTGTCATTTTTCTATAAGTAATGTAGAGCTTGTAAATTAGTTATTTACGATACTTTTATTGACACGTTTGATGGCATATCACTTGAATCAGAGTGAAACCTAAGGAGACTGGAAATGCAGAGTGAAGTGTTTTATTTGTTTCCATATTTCCCTAGTCTCCTGCTCTTGTTTTTCTGACTTTTTGAATAGAATATTTCCAAAATGTTTTTCGTATTTTATTCTCAAATCTATTCACAGGTAAAATATAAGAACGAAAACATTTTAAATATTAATGTCAGTCTCTTAACTTTGCATTATTAATCCACACTCTAGCTTAATTTCTCTTCGATTTGTCAAAAATGCCGATACGCTTTTTTTTACATTTAACATATATCAGAAAATGCTGCAAACTGACAAATGCTGCGAAAATACACAGCTGTAAAGTTAAATCGACTATACTGCATTTTAGACAACACTAGACGATTTGACTTTAGTCCGTGTGTAATTTGGAATTATATTTTATTATTGTTTTTTGTATGTTAGTCTTCTTAAATTTGTCTGTATGTATGCCTGTGTGTCTTTATTATTTAATATTAGAAAGCTTGTAGTGGGTACATTAATTAGTGAATACTATTTTAAGATACAGGATTAAAAAGACGCCCTATTTCATTTGTGATTCAAGCTTGTTTGTGGCTGTTAAATGAAACGACTGTGGTTTTGACTGCCTTTGTATGTCAGTCAATCAGTCCGTCTGTCTGTCTGTCTGTCTCTGTCTGTCTGTCTCTGTCTCTGTCTGTCTCTCTCTCTCTCAATATTTCCGTCCATATATCTCACAAACCAGCTTCTTACATTTGTCTACAGAAATTATTCTCATCGCTTTCGGCTGGTTTACCTTCATATTATCTTGCCTTCTTAAAGTGTCAATTTTCAATGTTTCACTCTGTAAAGTTTACATGTAGGACAAGTTGATTGGACAGTGACACGTTTTCGTCCAAATAGCTTTTAATACGTCATAAGGAATTGACAGGACATCATTTGTAGCTACACTGTATTTAAAGTTAGGTGATACTGTGAAAGTTATGTTATTCATTCTGAAGACTTTACCATAACATAATTTAGTGGTAACGGTATCAGTATATTATCTTTGTAGTAAATGTACCAGTAGTGGTTCTAAACCCTCTTCATTGTCTCTATGTGCTGGCCCTGTATAACTGTCATTTTTTCTTCATGTTCTCTCAAAAGAGCCTCCACTCTTGATCACCATAAAAACTGAAAGTAAATACAACAAATTGCCAATCCATTCCATGCTAGTCTGAAATTCTTTTTTATCGATTACTGTCTACTTGATTATAAGAAAGACAATAGATTTGGATATTTACGAAGTGACCTTGCAGGCCACTTTGAAAAGAATAATACGTATTGTCAAACAATCCTTCCAGATGTTAAAAAAAATTGTAAAACATCAAATTGCTTTACGTCATAACCTTGTTTGCTGCTGTTAGACAATAATCTGATATTTTCTAGACGTTCCCGAATAAGTCCTCAAACTTTTCTTTTTCTCTCAGTCTATCTGATTGAGAATTTCAGCCAGTTCCTTCCCAAATTTTCTCTCCATCGGCTGAGAAATTTTAATATGAAAAAGGAATGGCTCATTTTCATTCCAACTGACACTTTTCCTACGCCCCATACCAACTTACAGTAATTTTCTTTTTTATCAATCGATCGGTTGTAAAAACAAAACATATTCTAATAAATGTGACCGTCACCTGTTTCATCTATTAACCCTTAACGTTTTCTCTGTCACCAACTTTGCAAAATGTCTTTTCTGCATATTTCAAGAGATTCAGTAATTGACAAAGTAATCAACGCTAACAATTATTTACCTAAAAATTATAAAGCTATCATGTCAAGACCCTAACATTCTCAATTTACTGGTAAAAACTGTTGTAAGACATGCCTTATAGACTTACCAAGACAAAATGTTAGTACGGCAGAAAACGCATCTGTACTCTTCATATAAAAAACATGTACCCCTGTCGTTACAGTTTCCAAATCTCAGGTGCCCAAAGATTTTGCTAGCCATAATAACTAAACTCTCCCTTGTGTTAATATAGCTTAGGACGAACTGAGAAAGGACGATAACTGATCATGAGCGCGTTGTTGAAATACAGCTAGGATCCAATATCAGTACTTATTCTACCAGTTCAAAGTCAAATGCTACGAACATAGCAACGAGACACTCCGATGTGGGTGAATGATCTCGGAATCTACCCCACCTAATTGTCAATCTAGATGAACTTCGGACAAGTTCCATTGTGAGTATTCAAATATTACTCTTGTCTAGACTAGGTTTACAAAGATTGACTTAACCTTATGTTCTTATTAATTTCAGAAGTCTAAAGCTGGTGAATCGTATTTGTTTTTCGTCTGAATTTATCGTCGGTTTCCAGTGCCTTTCTCTGTCTTTTTCAATTAACATGAATAAGTCAACTTTTCTGACCATGTAATGTGTTTCCCTGAAATATTTGTATGTGTGTGTGATATTATAAAATATCTGCAAAAACCATAACAATGCACCCTTGAATAATCTACCATGGAGAGCGAAACTTTTTTGGATTGAAACTGAGTTTTTTTAACGTTTTCTGGTTTTAATCCATGGTACTTACTATACTACCAATTCTAAACATAATCACTGATAAAAAGTTAATTCAGTAAAAATCAATAAGTCGACTTTCCCCAAAACTTAACTCTACAGTGATATTTCCCTCTTCTCTCGATATCACAAAATGATAAATTCAATTATTCTATTGAATAATTATTGAAAGCGCCCTGCAATTTTGTGTTTACCAAATGTGTAGAAAATTTGCATTTGTACTTCTTTGCATGCTTCGCCAACAAGAAAACAAATGGTGTGCAATCAAAATGAGCCAACATTTTACTTACATAATATAAATTATTTTAAATTTACACATTTAGCAAGGCAAAATAATGAGTTGAAAATCTGTAAACTTGTACATTCTTCAGAAATTAACAGTAATGAAATATATGTCACAGACAGGCATATTATTTTTTGGCGTTATTTCTTTTCAATTTCTGTCGGTAACTTTCGCTAAATACTACTTGAAGTCATAGTAATGTTCTGTTCATTTTGTTTCAAAATATTTGAGTCTTTTTGCCATGTTACCTGATGTAGTTTCATAGCACATATCTATGTCTTTAAATCAGTGATTTGAGCCGCTTTGTCTATATCACAGTTGCTAGAGTTCAATCTTAAAATGGAAGTGAGAGGGATGACATGTTCCTACATCCAACTGCCAATATCTATTCTAATCACTCTTCACACAACTTGTGGGATAACACAATACCTCGAATTGCTTGGCCATAAAATACTAGCATGTAAAGGCGGGCGCGGGTGAAGCTCAACATTTAATTTAATTTTTCGATAACAATCTCTGACTCAGACTAAGTGTCGCAGAGCCAGGAAGCGACGTTGCAAAAATCAACTCTGCGTAACGTTGCTAACACTGAATAACTTGCATGATTTCAACGACAGTGAATGAAATCTCAGTATCGAGACGTTAGTGATTCCCCGCAACTAAAATGGATCTAGACTTTCCTATTGGTATTATTGATATTTCGAGTGAAGTCCTCCCCGATTTGCTATTTTTTTTACAAAGTATCGATGCGGATGTTTCTGAAGTGGGAAACTCTGAAGTACTCGATTTAACGAGACTTTTGTTCCATGACTCTTTTGTTGAGGCAATTTGTTGGTTGCAAGCAAACGATAAATTTTACCAGGCGTATTTGCTTATACCGGAGCCTGATGCATGAAGATATAAAGACTAGCGCTGGCGATGTCATTAAGCTGTAGTAGAGGTAGGTCATAACTTTTCATTGCCATTTCCCAAACAGTTTCTTTCCAAACGTGTTTTTAAACTGGAGAGCGCTTTGCTAATTGTTTGAATTTGCCTCCCCAGTCTTATTTGATTTGAAGTTTACCATAAACTCATTCAAACGATAATCTAAATTAGATGGTCCAACAAATTTTACTATAGCCAACTGTATTTTAGGTGAACGACACAGAAACATTTCGTCCTTCGGATTTGCAATGTATTACACTATGACTGAACGATTGCACTCTGTCCACGCTGACTCTATTTTATTTATTTACACTATAGAAATTATTTCAGAGCATACAGACTAACATAATATATGTAAAACAGTGGATACAAGTATTAAGCCAAAGTGGCAAGATGTTGCATCTGCATTGCTAGGGCAATTTTGCATAATTTACAGTAAACTGCACAAAAAGGTTGTGAAAACTCGTACAACAACTCCGGACTTTACCATTTGTATTACCTGTGTTCAATATTTTATCATCGACGAAAGAACATGGTGAAAAGATTTTATTCCCTCGCTGAAATGTAAGCCCCATCAAATATTTACTACGTGATTTGTAGTACTTGAGATATTTAATTTCAAATATCTTCAAAAGTTTGTCCATGACTATGTGACATTGATGACTATTCTGTCATGCTATCGAGCATTAAACTCTCTTACATGAGATAGTTTTATCAGCTGTAGGTCAGTCATGTTGTCTTATACTGAGTAAAACGTAGAACACTCTATTTATTCTGTTCGTTGCACTTCGGAAAGAATCATGCTTATTTGTGTAAATCGTATCATTTTTCGTCAATTATAAAGATCGATGTCATTTTCTTAATAACATAGTTAAGGGCAGACTTGTTTGCACATAGGACAATAAAGACGAATCTGTACGTACTGAGGTACATAATGGGGATACTCGAAGTCTAAATCTTATGCTCTTGGATTCAGTGAAAATCCCTCGTAACTTTTCTCTACATACACCTCTTGGACACTTAAATAACATTTTTCTCCTATTTTTGAAAATTTCAATTCAATGATATGTCAATGACCACCTTTTCTTTCTGGGAATTAATATGCTATGATATTTCACTTAAAGTTTTGTGTGAAGCGGGGTGTGTGTGTAACTTTATTTGAGCAGCAATACCTTTCGTAGGCCCCATGACATACTAGAAATGACTACAACGTACCCCTGATTTTGAGTATGAGGTCATCGACTCGTGACGAATTACACATATTACATATTGTGGAACTTCTATGCAGGATACAGCTATATTTGCCACCAAACATTGATTTTCATTACGTTTCAGAGTGCTAAGAAGATTTTGTCAGGCCGAAGACGCAGCCAAACTGCTCACTTTGGTTGTGAAGAGATTGCATTGTGTGGAAAGATGCCGCGGAATCCAAGGCTAAGAGGTACAGTGGCACACCCCAGATCTAGCGCATGTTTCTGTCCTTTCCTTCAAGATTTTGCAGAACAATTTATATCTGCGGAAGAAAATTGTTCGGTTTCCACTCGAGAATTACACCAGCGATACATGTGGTGGCTTGACACACAAACTACTGACAAACAGCTTTTGACCTTGTCGAAACGATTTCGACTTTTCTCAACAAATTTGTCCGTACTTGCAAGCCAGAAAAGATGGATAAAAAATACTCATGGGAAGCAAGGGTACAAGATTATCTGCACCGCTCCTACAAGACCAGTCCGCCGTAAAGCCTGTTCCTTTGACGCAAGGAATATTGCACGAGAGAAAATTGATGCTTATTTGTCTTCGGATCCCGAAACTCGTAACTTGCCATTCGAAGTCTTGTTTATCAACCAAGAAGTCGGATTTGGGGCATTTGCAATAAAAACTATAAATGCTGGAGAAATTGTCGCTGAATATTTTGGGGAAGAGATCAAGCAAGATGAATATGAAGCCCGGGAAATTCTTTACGAGGCGCAGGGCAGGGAACCAACAGTATACACATTCAGGAAGTCAGGGCGTGTTGTATATTTCGATGGCAACCGAAGGTCAGATGGTTCTTTAATTGCAAGGCTTGGAAATCCAGGCGCTGTACTTAACCATAGTAACCAGCCGAATTGTCAAGTTGAAAATTTTGTATACAACGGTCGACAAAGATTACTTGTGATAAGTCTTTGTAAGATGTCACCTGGAACAGAATTGGTTCAAAATTATGCAGCCGGAATTCATGTGAATCGACCAGCATTTATGAAAAACAGTGACAAACATCGTGAGATAATTTAGGTATTCTTCGGACAGTATTTAGTGACAAATTATTATGTATTCAGCGGACAACTTTATTGACGATGCGTCTTCTGTTTAAATGAAAAGTTTAAAACTCACAAACGTTTTCAAGACACCACTCAACACCACCTTATGCGACCCCGTCAGATCAGTCCGATCGTGACTTGTCTTCCATCAGTCCGATTTTGACTTGTCTTCCATGATAACGTGTTCTACATCCATTAAGGTAAGCAAGTTTGTGTATTTCTATTCAAAGTAAATTTGTCACAAGACATTAAAGATCACCTAAAAGTCAATTTAGATCAGTTGTATAAGCTACATTTTCTGACAGAATGATATTGAAAAAATCTCTAGCCAGCCCCTTGTAAAATCAGCTGTAAAATGTTGTGTCATGCCTCCCAGTGATCCACAATGCCGGATACCGGGACACATAGATAGGCTGAAAACGAGCCCATTTCTAAATTCTATTTTAATACTGCGCCGACGCATTGCAGGAGTGATACACGCATCTTTTTTT
Organism: Ptychodera flava; assembly: GCF_041260155.1. NCBI lineage: Eukaryota > Metazoa > Hemichordata > Enteropneusta > Ptychoderidae > Ptychodera > Ptychodera flava. The sequence goes on from NW_027248407.1 coordinate 59,152, forward strand.
TTCCGATATTCTCGTCCATGTTTTGTTTCTTCTTAAAGAGGTTTACGTTTATAGGGAATTGGAGTTATTTCAAACTAGCGAATCTGCATCATTCTGTAGATTCATGAAGGATATTCATATTCACACTTCAACTTCGATTACTCTTTTTAACAAAGCTGCGAGAGGTCGAGGAAAACGAATGTAACGAAAAGGAGATGAGTTCGGGGCTTGGACGATGTCGGGAATACAAATTGTCGGCTGTTGAAAAGAAAAACTAATTCAATATCGTGTTGGCTAAATATTAGAAACGATGGAAGTAAAAATAATTGTCGCGATATACTTGAATTCAGGGGAAAAAACTTGTTCTGTCATAGTCTCTGGTTGCACTCCTTTATTAATACATTTTCACAGTATTTATGATATATGCACATGACAAAAGTCAGATGAAAACATACACATAATGTTGTTATTTGTAGTGACAGATCCTGGACCACGTACTTCCAGGTTTATAATGCAACACACTAACACTGGTACGGTATTATTTAGATAAAGGAGTTAACTATGTACTTGCTCTGTGAAGAGTAAAAATGTAAGGGCATGTGTCAGAGTCATAATGATTTTAAAGGTAATATATCATTCTCTAAGTGACTAAATTAATGCGCCTCGGAGACAGATATTTTGACTCTCCATGCAAACTTTTATAATTCTATTCAGATCTACCACTTGTTGTGGTTCATGTTACAGCTAGGAAAGTTTTTATATTATTAGTTTTTCGAAAATCCAAAAATTATTTTTTTCTATCATGTTTATAGAATTAACATATGGATGGCGGCCATTTTCAATGCAAATATCTGTAAATTTTGTGTAATTTGTGTCTCAGTAAAAAGATTTGTAAGTTGATCCCCGATTTTTATTTTTGATCTTGAAAGAGTACATCGCTCCCCACAGCAGTCACAATTTGCTTATAGTAATATTTTTTACCAATTTTCTGTCGTATTTATAATCTAAATAAAAAGAATACTGTTAACTGGTATAATTTAGAGGTGCTGTTTCAAACCGCGATAGAGTTACGGAATTTACGTTGCGAATTTTGCAGCCATGACATGTTTATTTTCTTTGTCTATAGGTTGCTCAGTAGTTTCGATAATCTGTAAGAAAAATATGCAAATTTACAGAGTTACAAATATAAAAGCTACAATTTCTGAACACATATTTACAAAGACGATCATTTTTGGGGAAGTCGAGGATTAAGTTGTGTTTAAGATATTTTTGATGGAGTCCGAGTAGTATCAACAGACTCCCGTTGAGTTTCTTCAGCGTCATGCATCACAGGCTAGCAATTCTCGGGTAACCGCCATTGTGTTTTCACTAGATATCAAATCAAATTTTTTCTGGAATATTGCATAGTTTCCAAACTCATTATTGCTTGCCGATTTTAATTAATTATTTTCTATATAGATCGAAGTCGTTAAAGTTACATGAAGCTGTGTCGATTTCCAGGTCCTGGAGCAAGTTTACCCAAGGTCAATTGGTCAACATACACTGGTTTTGTGTTTCCATGTTTGAGGTAATCAATCTTGTGAGCACGTCAGCGAACTCAATACATTCTTGATACCGAACTACTTAGAAATGTAACGTGTCTCTCATCAGCTTCCTAAGTGGACGGGTCAATAGCTTAGAGGACGTAAACAGTAAATCTTTGCAAGAGCAAAGATTTAAGCCCAGTAATAGTTCGTCTGTAGTCTGTTGTTAGTCGCGAGGCGGCGGACGGTTACGCCCGTCCCTCCGTCCCTATATTGATTCAGCCAGGATAATTTGCCCATGTAACGTGTAATAAAATCCAAACATCGGAGACGTTAACCGGAAAACTGTCTGAGACAACGACACTTTTATAGTGAATAATTGTAAGGAACGACGTGCAAGTGTCGCATACACATAGCATGTATTAAGGCAAACCTACGTTGTTTATTTGTCTCCATAGAGTTAAAACAGGAATGGCGGCCATATTGGATTTCAAATATTGGTACATCCTGGGTAATTTGTTTCTCTAGTACCAAAATTTGCATTGTGACCCCTGTTTTTCTTATTCATTTTGAAAGTCAATTGTTGAAAGATTCCTTGAGGAAATTTTATGTGAAAGCTTCAGGCTTTCACTTTCGAGGCGCCTACTACCTTAATACAAAAATAGACATGACCACCGATACAAAGGATTTAGACTCCCAGGTCTATCCGACCACATGTTGTGAAAATAAGTTTTAAAACGGGTCTTTAAAAATTGCCAAGACAAGCTTAAAGTTAATATTGTTTGTAGCAAAAAGCCAAAATTTAAATATCAAAACTACAAGGTTATTGGGTTATTTATTAGTCACAACAATGGCGTCACAACAATGGCGTATTTCAGTCTCATCAGTAATGACATATGACATTAATGCTGAGTTGAAAACTTTAACTTATAACATACAGGTTATACTATGTAGTTAATACGCAATTATAGTATCACCACGGAATCTTCAAACGTCGAACGAGTTGAATAAGGGAGATCAACTAGATTAGTAGCTTGTGGATGAAGAATAAAAATCTATACTTCTTTGACAACGATGCTTAGAGAAGAACCCGCCGATGATAACAGGCTGCTTTACCGATTCTACTGACTATCTTTATACTTTATTAACTTAATTGTATTTGCATATTCAACCTAAGGTTATTCCACAACTGTGAAGCTGAAATAGCAAATGATCTATAGCCATAAAAAGTGGTTTTACCGATTGGCTGATACAAACTTAGTGCAATCTCAGCAGTCTACCGAAGGGTGCGACCGGGAATACGGATATGTAGAAGTTCTGTCAAAAGTAGAGGAACAATGTCATGTAAAACTTTGTAAGTGAATCATAAAAGTTTAAACTCAACACACTTAAATGAAGAGGAAACCAGTGCAAACTATACAGTATTGGTTGAATATGATCTGCTTTCTTTGTCAATGTGACCAAACGGGCAGCGGAATTTTGAACAAGTTTTAATTTCTTGAGTTGTTAATTTGGCAAGCCAAAAAGTAAACTGTTACAATAATCGAGCCTGGATGTAATGAATGCATGAACTAATTTTTCAGTTGAATTAATATCGAGAAGTTTGCGTATTTTACTAATTTTCCACAAAGCAAATGAAGCGGATTTACAAATATTGTTAACATGGGCTGACATAGTTGTTGATGTATCTACAGGATTGTATAATACGTGTATTATAATTCCTATATTCGTACATTTCTTGACAACACACAAATACAGTAATGACAATGTGATAGTCAACATTTTCGATTTTTAGGCCTTTAGATACCGTTCATTTAAAACTGTTGACCCCGAAATCCTTGTTTTACTCCAGATTCCCAGTTGAGCCACTTTGTTTGTCATATGTTTTATTTTGCCCCGTTTTCAGACTGATGAAAGAAGGACGCCATTTCTGGGGCTTCTGTTTTCTTCGGTGTACAATTGACAAAAACTCCAAATTTTCGCTTCAAATGCAGTTCAAAAATCTGAGGCAAGGCAGGCTACCGATGAATGGTGATGCAACTTAGTTTTATGAGACAAAACTTAACTTCCGTTCTTTACTGTATGCGGACTTGGAGTTAATGATGTCCGAAGGAAAATGACAAATTGGTATAAACTTTTCGCATTTTGATAGAGTTATTTGATCGCCATATTTTAGTTAATTTAAATCCTCATTTTGCAGTTTAAATTCACCATTGGAATCTACCAGTCGGACATCTTAAACTCACCCGGCTGTGTTTGAGCAACTGTAGCGGTACGGAGGTCTCGTGTGCTCCGTGCGGTTCGTGCGTGAAACTTGCAAATTTGTCGCTAACGTTTACGGAAAAGCGCAAAGTCTCTGTAGTTTTGGCGCTAAGCATGGATTAAATATGGAAGTGTGGCAAAATCACGGAGGAGCATATATAACTATCACTAAATAAAATGTATCAAAGTGCTATTGTGACTTTTAAGTTCACTGACCCTACGGCTGCTCAGTCGAGGCCATAAATCTTATAGGTGTAATCTCTTAAGCGGTGTAAGGGCTTCGTCGTAAACCACGCGCCTCTTTACGGCAACAGCTCAGCGCTACCCGTCAAGAGATTTTTGCGTAGGTCAGCGGAGCGGAAATTATTGCTCTGGCTCGCGAGAATGTGTAAGGGATATTTTACAGGCTATATCACATAAAGTATCGAAAGGAAACACTTGAATTACTGAATACGTATTCAGGAAGCCTCCGATGACCACACAATTTCACACATTGACCCTCAGTAACAACTCATTCTTTATTCGCTGTTTAATATCGTCCCCAGATGTTCGTAGCAATACTGGGAGAAACTGTTTGAGGCAGTAAGCCGCGATATATGAGACCAAAGCCAACCTTAGACAACTAAGTACGACAGGATAATTAAGATTACGACGTATCCTGGCAACGGTCAAATTTGACCCTGTTGCCTTAACTGTACGTTGCGCGTAAACTCCCATGGTCAGGACGACAGAAGAGAATAGCCAGCGTGAAAATCGTATACCAGGGACATAATATGCTAATTTCTGCCCGGACAGAGAGTAACCGATTGGAGTGACTTCAGGCGGTTTAAAACACCTTCCCTCTTAAAAATTAATATATCCGATTCATAAAAATACACTTCCTAATTAAACTTCACAACCGGGAGTTGTTGTCGGCTGAATTTTGTTCGTTTACTGAAAAACAAAATTGTAAGCGAGAGACACTTCATTCCTTCAAAGTTGAAGCATCAAGACCACTGCAGTGTACTTTTACTAAATACAGAAATGGAAAACCTGTATGTCCTTAAACCTTGCCAGGAAAATGTTATTACTATTTTTATATTAAAGGGTCTGCTATAGAAATATATCATTTAACGGGGCAAACCTTGCACCTCCTTGCAAGCTGTAGGCTTGGCCTGACACCGAAGTAATATTGTTCAATATAATTGTACCTCCTACTTCTATTGAGGAATATCTAATACACTTAAATCACTTGTAGTGACCACTTATATTTAAATGATTCTTTTGCTAAGATTTTCCGATATAATAAATCTGAGCAGAATCGAAAAAATGGAATTATTTTGATATACATTTTCTTCGACACAATCTGGCTTCTTTGGTTGAAATGCTTTCAGTAACGTTTGACCTCGATGTCACTACTACAGCATAAATGTTTTGAAGCTGTTGTCTAAAATACAGAAAGTACGAAAGAAAAACATATTGCAATCGTTCATGTTTATCATGGACGTGCGTCCTTACATTGATTTCCGCAGGTCTAGGCCTCGACTCAAAATAAGACAAAGGCAGAAAAAAGTATAGTCAGCCCTGTGCCTAAACAAGATAGCTGACGGAATTTTACAGTGGAACTCTTTCTCAAGCTAGATAAGGTTTGATCTTGATGTATCAGATATCAACCTGCAGTTGCCGCACAGTTAGGGGAGGTTGAATGTTAATTCTCAAAGCTACCCTTTTGTAAACAAAGGCACCAGACTGAAATATGGACACTGAACTTCGGGTCAAATAGATTAGGCGAACTTATCACCAACCTGTCGTTGGTAACGTTATTATTAGATTCTACAACGCAACGCCGTCTACATAACCCAACCCTAGAGAAATTGACTCCCATTTTACTGAGATATGTAGAATTGAGTTTATGGTTATAAAAACAGATTTTTATTAGCTATCAGGCAATGTTTTCTCAAATACATAGTAGTGTCACGTAGAGTGGTTGTGATGCGGTTAGTTATGGTCGGGTTTTATTAGCTGAGTAAAGTTCAAGTTACACGGCAAACGTTTATGACTTACGCTAGTCTAACGATAATCTAGTGTCGGTCACGGTCGAACGTCGTCTCGGGCTTCTCAACAGGTTCTACTTCTAACACACTAAAATGCACAGTTTAGATTGAGTGAGGATCTGACTTTTGTATGTGTTATGGTCTATAATGAGGAACGCAGGGAACGTCACTTAAATCTAAGTACAAGGTTAACAGGATGGAAGTATTTCTCAACGCCGAGCATAGCTGAAACTATCTGTCAACATAGCGTCCGGTCAATGTTCATGATTTAAGCAGTTGTCAAAACAATTCATTCACTAAAAGAGGTCGGTTCTTCAGAAGTCACGAAAATAAACAAGGGGGGGTATTCTCACGATATACCACAGGCAGGGGGCCACTAATTTCAAGGGTAAAATTCTAACGCATTTCTGAGTCTGAAACGAGATAAGCAAAATATAAACGAAAAATCAGTAAATAAAGCTATAAGTAAATCCCCTGACAGTACATTTGGCATATCACATCATAAAACTTTGTTGTTTCAAGAGATTTCCTTATGTCAGTTTCTATAGAAAAAGTGCATTAAAGAATGGTTTGCTGAGATGTAATAAAGTTTACCAAGCAAGCTTAACCGTGAAAGAATGATCTAACAGCAATCTTTAAGCATTTGCATATAAAAATCTTAGATAATTGAATAGCTATTTTGCAGCCCCAAAACAAGCCTGAAGTTCAAGTGATTTGTCAATTTTGACATGTTATTATGTTTTTCGACTTCCTCAATTTCATTTAACAAGGCCATTTACAGACATTAAGGGGTAGACCCACCTGTCTCGAGTGATTTTGGTCATTTTTTGTTTTATGGTAAATTCTGAGTACGTGTAATATGGCCTTTGAGTGGACGATAAGTTTAAGACCATAACATACTCGGAAATGTGTCAGATTTTAACAAAAATGAACATTGTAGGCCAGTACGCGTGCCGTCGTTTTTCTTACGTCTTAACGATTTCCAGATTAATCAAGACTTTCTAAAGATCGTAAGAAGATTACGTTAATTCCATCTGGAGGAGTGCGCATGCGTCAGTCTTCTTCCCTGCTGCAAGCAGGAAGTATGTCGTGGCTACCTAAGGTAGCCGTCAATTGCAAAAGCATGGTCCACAAAAGCGAAATATCAAGCATGTGGCCGGGAATGAGAAAATAGTTGAATATGTAAGAGCTACATTCCAGCTTAAAACTCCTTTTACCGATGCGTTGAAAAGGTATAAACTTGAACTGGTCGCAAGCGCGCACTGTAACTCAGAACGCTAAGCTTACTCATTCAACACAAAACGGAGCTTCGAACAAAGGCTGGTGATACATATTGTGCACAACTGAGAGGCTGCTTAATGTAGTTTACGTTATTGTACCTCGTTTTCCTATAACACGTATTTAATAAAACTGTTCCCGTACAAAACAAATAACGACCGAAAATGCAAATAGTACGTCTTTTATAGTCTTATGCTTTACATGTTTGCCAAACACAGTCCAGCATTCAAAATTAATCACCGCCGAAAACCAAAACGTACATTTGTGTCCGCTAACAAATGACGTGGACTCAATGAAAAGTATAGTCTGACATTCAAAACTGACTCCGCCCCAATCAAACTAGGCCTACTCCGAGAATAAAAAAAATTACGTCTTTTTTCTGATAACAGTTTACATGTTTGTCTGCACCTAATGAAGTTCGACACTCAAAATTGATCCCGCTCCGAACTAATTGAGACGGACGATAAAAATATCAGATGTTATTTTTTTATATCTGCAAATGCCAAGTGAAGTCCGGCAACCAAAACTCTTCTCGCTTACATTACGATTTTAAAGCATGCCATGAAGATTACGTTCCTGTATGTCACCACCAGTTTTCTATCTTTTTTTGTGAAAATGGTTGCGACGCCTTTTTGTTTCAACACACATTTTTGAGCAAAACAAAGACACGCAAACAGGTTTTGAAATACTCTCACAATTTTTGTAATCTTCAATAGTCGAGCTACCCAAACATTACTACATACATTCGGGTTAAAGATTCATTTTAATGGTGAAAAATCAGATTAAAGATAAGTGTCTGCGAATGTGGGCCTCCCCATAATACAATGTCTAAAGGCTATTTCAAACACTGTAAAATTCTTCCGAAGGATTCCACAACTCGTCTACGATATCTTTGTGAACAGCTGCACTTTCTCACAATAACTTGGCATACATGTGATATCATATGTTGGCATTTCAACGAAATAAGGGGTACCAAATTTCATGTTATGTATCCTGTTCTCCTTGCGGGGTATCGAGTGTGTAAACATCTGTCTTGTGGGGTTATACACTTGATTTGATTCAATAAACTAGTCTAATTGATTAGTGAGTCTGGTTTTCGTCTGTAACTAATAAAAACGTCAATGATATCAGGAACATGTTACAATTTAAAGCTCCTAGCATCCATCACCAAAGTGATGAAAAATTAGCTGTCTATGGAAAAAATTATGCACCGCTTCTGAATAATAAGCCAATCGGTTTGACCTCAAATACTCAGCAAAGTTTAAGTTCTTTGATAGATGTTATTAAAGTATAATATATTTTCAAAGAAATGTTGTTATTTTGCAGAGTTAATGAAACAGGCAAAATTTTACTGTTCATCGACATTTATTTTATTTGTTCTTCTCGACCTCTCAACCAATGGTTGAGCTGTACCTGAATCACGTGATTTCGAGTAGGGCTACACTTTCCCTCTATAAATGGATCCGAAAATCAAACTAAAGCTCAGCTCTTTTGGTTCGATGAAGAACTATACATGTATGCATCACTAAATGTTACCTTTGCTAACTTCACTGATTATCCAGCTTATGCAAGTTTATATTTGTGCACGTCTTATCCTCATTGGAATCGGAACAGTCTATATATTCTTGAACACTAGAATATAGAATATTTTCACTTTTCCTTCCAGAATTGAAGTTCTTGCGGGTTCATCGTATTCCAAAAAGTCCAAGCAAAATGGAAGAAGCGAAAGCTGAAATCGGTGAGTGTAACATAATGATGTATTAATGAATATTACGCGAGATTGGTAGAGTTCGTGTTGTGTGTGCGTGTGTGAGAGAGAGAGAGAGAGAGAGAGAGAGAGAGAGAGAGAGAGGGAGAGAGAGAGAGAGAGAGAGAGAGGAGAGAGAGAGAGAGAGAGAGAGAGAGGAGAGAGAGAGAGTTGCACTCCTTTGTGTTTCTTGAAAAGTCAACTGTCAAAAGTCAAGAGATTTTATGATACAATAGGATCAGGAAGAGGAGAATAGAAAACCTGTCGAGAACCGATTGTTAATTATCCTGCTAACATTGACTAAATACAGTCTAATTTATATGTAACTCCTGACAGCAGTGGTATAAATAATTGCCGTTTGTTGCTGAAACACCCTTCCATAAAAATGTAATGGTAATTTTTGGAGGCCAGTAAAATGTACTATTTTGCTTTCTTTTTTATTGTGTTGTACAGTGTACACCAACGAAAGTTATTATATTACTTCACAGATATAAGTGACATCAAGAGAGGTCAATCCTCGCCATAAACGGGGGAGAAGAAGTTTGGATTGGAAAGGCACTTGAAATCGTTTGCCAGGAAATAAGAGTGCAGTGGTACGAAGAGTACAAATTGGGTACATACCGTCCACTCTTCCTAAAAGGAAAGGGTAAAAGACCGTACACGGACACGATCAGCCCCTCTTCAATAGTGAAAAAAGTAAACCTCTTCCGCGGCAAGGTAGGGGCTGTTATCACGAGTTTTTAATACACAGACATACCTTAGTAGGTAATAGTATTGTGTTTGTCAAATTCAAGGACATTGCCATCACACCTATAATTCTATTTTTCCCAGAGTGTGTGTGTGTCTCAGATGACATTGTTTAACTTTTTTGACATTGAATTGACACTATGATCGGATATTATTATGCATCTACCATCGAGAACAATAGAATTCTGCGTACGCTAATCGTAGTCATAGCTACTCCGGGCATCTCAATACATTTCCCTTCTTTTGAGTACCCTTTGAACGATATTTGTCATTCGAAAGTTTGGTCATTAGAACTTTGTTCTGTACCTGTTAGGTATATGCACATTAGCGGGAGAAATAAGTCATCTTGCTGTAGTGTCTTCGCATTATCTTCCTTCTATTGAATAGTATGTAATGTCGAGGGGTCCAATCCAAACTTATTTTGGAAAGCTGCTGATGCAAACACTGGCACATTATCGAAGATTATCTTCGGAGATTCCTCATCTTGCAAATAGATTTTGCAACTTTTAAATTAAATGTTTGTACGGTCATATATACAATTTCGGGATATTTGCTGTAGTAAATTGACCATTGCTCCAACCCTACCATCTTCCTTGTACGGCGATATAATTATAGTATTGTAGTAGTCCATGACGACAATATATTTCTTATTATTGAGTTCGCATCGATAGCTGTGTTCTGCCACGGCCTTTATATCAATGGTGTGGCCATCGGCAGCTCTCTTCGTTGTATTGGTTTGTTTTCAAGGCATAACTTAAAGATAGTTTTTTATTGACATCCCAGGTGATACCTGACCTCCAAACTGCTTGTATTGCTCGTTCACGGTATTTTGTCACGCCTTGACTTTCTCATTGACCTATTCTCTCACTGTATTTTGTATGACAGAGCTGCTTGATAGATGAATGAAAGCTGGTTTCACTTTTCCTGCTCGTTTAGGCTATCTGAGACAGGTCAATTTTAGTATCAATCTCAGTTTTTCACTATTTCTTGCCGTCTGTCCAAATTCCTCGAAACTTTCTGTATTCCTAATTCCGTAGCTTAGGTTATCGACATGTGTATGTATTTCTTCAGTACTTTCTTATGGTCGTTTGCGTCTGCAGCTGTATCGATTTAAATTGTCTGTAGGTTTTCCCTGCCTCTGTCCTAACTGATAGATAAGAGACGATTAAGTACCCCGTCTCCTTTAAAAAGCTTTTATGCTTTCAGTTATGCTACTCTGACGGCTTGCAGTTTTCAGAGGGCTTTTTGTATTTTGATTTTTTTGTTGTTGTTGGTATGTATGAATGTTTGCAGGCGAGTGCTGACATCTTAGTCTTCCTATGGTCTAGGTGTTCAATAGTGAACCACCGCTATTTTGTCATGAAATACAATGAAGCCGTACTATGTTGTGTTCAGTACATTATTCTCTTTGAATTATACACAACTCTTCTATCGACGAATTGATGTGCTGCTGTAAAGAAATATCTTATATTGACGTTCATTAATATTGTTACAGTTTCACTTTCGGTGTCAGGGGTTCGAGTGCTTATTCATTTTTTCGTATCTATTAAGGATGTTGGAAATTGTATGTTGGTAAATTTTAACAGATGTTTGATTCGTCTGAGTGTTCACTATCTTCTACATATCTGATAGCTTTTGACATTGCTATTTGAAGAATCAATGAGATGATTTCATATTGATTTTGGTAGTTCATATAAAATTTGCTTATGTAGATTGTATTCTACAAACCGATTTCGATAATTGCTTTCAAATTAGCGTGATAAGAGGGACAGATTATATCCGTTTCAGTCAAAACATTTTTTCTGTTTGTTAAATTGCTTTTAAATTTTGGCTTAGTGTGGATTTTGCTGTAAGCTACAGAAAACCAACTAGAACACACCGACTTTAACTGATGTCATTGAAAAGATCAAGCAAAGGACTTTTTGTTCCCAACAATAACTATGGCATCACAAGGTGATATGAAATAGGAAATATAAAAAGATAAACAGTGATGAATATCATGACTAAAATTATTATTCATTTCAGTTATATATTTGTATTCATTCCTGTCAGAGAAGTTACAATATTTACAAAGATGGCAGGTTTGCATAGTATTATATGACTTCATGGTTTAGGCGTGGCTGATGTGCATGACTATGTTTAAAAGTCTGTAAAATATTCATAATTAGATCGACTATTAATATTTTACTAGTTTTGGTAAGAGCAATATCTAGTGTATCATAAGCAATGTGCGTTGTATAATATATGTAAGAATACACAGTTATTTCCAATATTTCTAACCCCAAAGTAGTGGTACTTAACGAGTGCATTATATTAAAAAATAAATGTATGTGTATTCCACTATTAAAATATCTGTTATATACGATTAATCGATTGATTTTCATATACTGACCTGTTTCGAAAAGAACAACAATTTTAGTATTTAAACTATTTAGGTTGTCTGAAAATAGGTACCAGGAGCAGAATCCCTGTTTTTGTTAAACCCGACCCGACGATCCTACTCCCAAATCACCATATTGTAAATTATAGAGAGTTAGTGGCTATGCACAGGTTGAAAGTTTAATGAAATATTTATAACTAGGTAAATTCGCAAAATTTAATAGTTTTCATAAGAGTGATGACACTTATTATTTTGAAACCAACTTGCTCTGAATGAAAATATGCTCGACGAGCACAATTATTAATAAGTATCTAGCCCTCCTACTGATACTTAACACGTGTCATATTTCAAAAGCAATGGTTGCGTATGCAAAGTTTTTAAAAATCTGCAAAAAATTCATAAAATAATTGATTTGTAAATACTAACCTTTTTTATGGCCTATACTGATAACAATAAAGGTTGTATGGAAATATGCACCGGAAGCATGATACTCCCTGGTATTTAACTCGACGCCGTGACTTCTACCAAAATTCGACCATATTGAAACAGTATAGGCTTGTGTGTGTTTTTAATTTAAAATCTGTAAGATTTTTAAACACTTGATTGTTTGCAAATTGTTAACTATTTTGGATAGGAAATACATGGCGTTTTGAAAATCATTTAAGTTGTATGAAAATATGAACCGGGAGCAGAATGTTCCTTTTAACCAGAGTCTGTGACCTCTGCCCCTAACGACAATATTGAAACGGTAGAGAGTTGGGTATGCCTATGTTTAAAAATGTGTAAGGTGTCCATAAGTTAATTGTTTTTGACAGAATAATAAAAGTGCGTATGGAAATAATTCAGGTTGTACGAAAATATGCTCCAGGAGCAGAACGCTCCTCTTTTAACCATTTCGTGACTCTATAAAAAACGACCATATTGAAACGTTAGTACGTTATGTATGCCTTTGTTTAAAACTATGTAAGATGTTCATAAGTTGGTCGAATTGAAAATTCTAAACTATTTTCGATAGAACAATAAATGGTGTATTGAAAATAATTGGATTTGTATGAAAATATGCACCAGGAGTAGAATGTTTCTTTTTAATCCGACTACGTGACCTCTCTACAAAGGACCATACTGAAACGCTGGTAGGTTGTGTATGCCTATTTTTTAAAAACCTGTAAGATTTTCATAAGTTAGTCGATTTCCAAATTCTTAACTGTTTTTGATAGAACAAAACAATAAAAGTGCGCATTGAAATTTATTTAGGTTGTATGAAAATATGCACCGGGAGCAGGATACTCCTGGTATTTAACTCGACGCCGTGACTTCTACCAAAATTCGACCATATGAAATGGTATAGGCTTGTGTGTGTTTTTAATTTAAAATCTGTAAGATTTTTAAACATTTGGTTGTTTGCAAATTGTTTACTATTTTGAATAGGACAATACATGGCGCTTTGAAAATCGTTTAAGTTGTATGAAAATATGAACCGGGAGCAGAATGTTCCTTTTTAACCAGAGTCTGTGACCTCTGCCCCTAACGACCATATTGGAACGGTAGAGAGTTGGGTATGCCTATGTTTGAAAATATGTAAGGTGTCCATAAGTCAGCCAAATTGCAAATTCTTAATTGTTTTTTGACAGAATAATAAAAGTGCGTATTGAAATAATTCAGGTTGTATGAAAATATGCTCCAGGAGCAGAACGCTCCTTTTTAACCGATTTCGTGACCTCTATAAAAAACGACCATATTGAAACGTTAGTACGTTGTGTATGCCTTTGTTTAAAACTATGTAAGATGTTCATAAGTTGGTCGAATTGAAAATTCTAAACCATTTTCGATAGAACAATAAATGGTGTATTGAAAATAATTGGATTTGTATGAAAATATGCACCAGGAGTAGAATGTTTCTTTTTCAATCCGACTACGTGACCTCTCTACAAAGGACCATACTGAAACGCTGGTAGGTTGTGTATGCCTATTTTTTAAAAACCTGTAAGATTTTCATAAGTTAGTCGATTTCCGAATTCTTAACTGTTTTTGATATAACAATAAAAGTGCGCATTGAAATTTATTTAGGTTGTACGAAAATATGCATTGGGAGTAAAACGTTTCTCTTTCAACCAGAGTCTGTGACCTCTGCCCCCTAACCACCATATTGAAACGGTAGTAGGTTGTGTATGCCTATGTTTAAAAATATGTAAGATGGTCATAAGTCGGTCGAATTGAAAATTCTTAATTGTTTTGGAAAGAATAATGAAAGGAGTATTGAAAATAAATAAGTTTGTATAACAATATGCACCGGGAGTAGAACGCTCCTTTTTAATCCGATTTCGTGACCTTTATCTAAAACGCATATTGGAATGGTAGTAGGTTGTGTATGCCTGTTTTTAAAAATCAATAAGATTTCCATAAGCTTGCCGATCTGCAAATTCTTAACCATTTTCGATAGAACAATAAATGGTGTATTGAAAATAATCGAATTTGTATGAAAATATGCTGTAAAGGGTGTCCTCATCAAAGATCTAGCTATAATCCTGACGTCCGATTTAAATTTCAAAACTCATATTATTTCTTATGTCAGAAAATCATGCAAAATGCTAGGTTTCCTAAGGCGCTGTAAACCTTCCATCCTTATACTAGCTATGCAGATTTTGTGCATTTCCTTAGTTTGTTCAGCTGTAAATCTTTCACCAACATAGGGCTTTGCAGACTTTGTACATTTCCTTAATCGCTCCAAGACCCAATAGGTCAGTCTTCCATCAAACCGTCTAAGATATTTTGCACCGATAACATAAGTGTATCATATTATAATAATATGACAGTATTATATTTTTGTATGAGAATTTTATCTCAGCTTTTATTGTCAGACATGGACTTTCGGCCCGTTGGCTGTAAATAAACGAAATAAAATAAAGATAAAAATATAAACATTACAATAAGCAGGCACTTAACTAATTAACAAACAGTTATAAAGATGAGATTACACATCCAATATCAGCACAATTGCTGATACTTTAATTTGTACTTGTACTTGGTATTTTGATAAAACCTCTTAACCTGTAATTTTCTTCAAAACCAATGTGTCATTATATTGAGATCCATCTGTTGATTTCACATCCAAAATCGTTCCACCTTAGGACTGTGATGACGTACTTGTCTTCAAAACCACTGGTTGTGTTGTTTGCCAAGGAGAATTCATTGCCATCTTTGCACACATCCCTGTCTAACACTTTGTACTTTATTTCATGATGATACATGTATAACCATGCAAATTTCTCTGGTATTGCCCAGGTTAAAAAAGGACTCGTTGAGTTTCATGCATTAGAGTTGATTAACTACTTACTTCCGATAGGATTGACCATGATAAATTGAGTGTTTTAACCTTAGATTTCAAATACTTTGATAATTCTGTACTTTTGGCATACGCCCCTACTTCAGAAAGGTTGGGTATGACTTGCATCAAAGCGTGTTTTAAATGTGTTCTCAGTAAGGCCAAGTTCATGTTGCATCATTGGCTTCACTTGTAACAGTAACTTCATGGATTACACATTTAGACTGGCAAGTTCCCTTGAGTGGGAAATCTGGCTTTTCATGGCAGCTACATTTGTGAGTTAGTTGTTTTCATTGCACTTGGTAATCTGTTTGTGTGATTTAATAACACTGCCTATGTTCTGCATGTCGCATCCTAATTTAAGCTGTAATTTCCACCTTGATCAAAACATGTTTCTGGAATAGTTTGTCCCTACATAATACAGCGAAGCTCTTTTGGCTGAAAGGTGGACTGTTGCAATTTTTTATCAAAAAATTGTTTCCTAGCATTCTGTTGTTAAGTTGATAACACTTGACTGGTATGTTACTGTCAAAAAGAAATTCGTTTCTCAATAGCAAGTTTTTTTTATGTAATTTCTGTACTTCTTACATTATCATATCTAAATCAGTATAGTGATAGTACAGATACAGTAATATGTTTGATTCTTAAAAGTTGTGATACAACACAGTTTTATGTGTACGACATACATGAATTCTCAGTAAGAGAAAAAACAATTAGAATTTAAATCCAGGATTTCAATATACTAATATACACTTGCTTTATGAGATCGTCATAATCCTGTTGTGTACTTACTGCTGTATTTGATTTATTGCAATAATTTGCATTGCCTGTCAGTCACAAAATAATCTACATCATTCATCAACGAAAAAGAAAATGAAAGCTGGTTTTTCATTTATTAGTGTTGTTGAATTTGAGCTCGAACTATTTTTGGCAAATATCATAGTCTAGTATATTCTAGCACTAACCTGTTGTTCATCACCAATTGTCGCTTATCTGATCTTGCCTGGTGTTTCTGGTTCAATTGGCCTCGTGGTGGCCATTTTGTTGTGATTTTGTCATGTCCAGAGAAATAACTCAGGCAAGTCTCAACCGATTTTTACGTAGTTGGTACAAGGATATTGACCTATGTCATAAATATGCATGTATATGGTTCACAATCCACTTAAAATATGGCTGCCTTGTGGCCATTTTGTTATTCTTCTGTCATGTACAAAGCCATAACTCAGATATTTTTCCACCAGTATCATTCATAATTGGTACAAGGACATTAACCCATGCCATACATATGCACATAAATTTGTTTCGCGACATGTAGCATTATCATGTCAATTATTGAATTTTTCTAATAAGGCTGATATGTCAAGAAAAACTGCATCACGTTTCATGGAACTTGGTACAGATGTTAAGCTTACAAAGCTTTAATAGAGAATAAAGACATTTATCAGTGTTAAGCTAATTAATTTGTTATTGCATATGTAATGAACATTCCTAATTAGAGTGATATGTCCACAAATACTGCCTTACATTTGATAAAACTTTGTACAGATATTGATCTCATATTGTTGTAAATACAACTTAATGACATTAGCAGTATCATTTAAATTTATTGCTAATTTGCATTCAATAATGATTTTTTGTTTTTCGGGTGAATGCCAAGAAACACTGCATCAAACTTTATGAAATATGGTACCGGTGATTATCTGTCAGTGTTACGATAGGATGCAAAAATGTTTGGAAAAACCCTGTCAATTTATTACTAATTGACTCATTTAATGACCTTTTCTAAATTGGATGGCGGCCTACATTGGTTTTATGTTTTCACCACCATGGAACTCATTCTCGGCCATTAAGCCCCATCTGTGTCGCAGTATGTTTTATCACAGACCTAATTAATGAAGAGGACTCTATCTTCTCCGAGGACTTGTAAAGTACCCATTAACAAGTTTGATTTACGTTTCCTAGGGATCTATTGTGTAAAATCTACTGTAGGAAGATCCAATTTTTTGCTTCATTTTCTGCTTTTAATCAGCCCTCTAGATTATTCAACTTTCTCTCAAGGGAAGTCGCCATTTTTTCAACCACTGGCTCTTGGATGGGGTCTTTTCTTCAGATGACTAACAGTCCATCTTCTTGGCCAAAAGCTGAAATACCATCAGATTGGCTTACAGACAGATGATAACAGCATCAACAGCATAATCTTTTCATATTCTTTATCATAATCATAATCAATACTGAAACGCTGGTAGGTTGTGTATGCTTATTTTTTAAAAACCTGTAAGATTTTCATAAGTTAGTCGATTTCCAAATTCTCAACTGTTTTTGATATAACAATAAAAGTGCGTATTGAAATTTATTTAGGTTGTATGGAAATATGCACCGGGAGCAGGATACTCCCTGGTATTCAACTCGACGCCGTGACTTCTACCAAAATTCGACCATATTGAAATGGTATAGGCTTGTGTGTGTTTTTAATTTAAAATCTGTAAGATTTTTAAACATTTTGTTGTTTTCAAATTGTTAACTATTTTGGATAGGACAATACATGGCGTTTTGAAAATCGTTTAAGTTGTATGAAAATATGAACCGGGAGCAGAATGTTCCTTTTTAACCAGAGTCTGTGACCTCTGCCCATAACGACCATATTGAAACGGTAGAGAGTTGGGTATGCCTATGTTTAAAAATATGTAAGGTGTCCATAAGTCAGCAAAATTGCAAATTCTTAATTGTTTTTGACAGAATAATAAAAGTGCGTATTGAAATAATTCAGGTTGTATGAAAATATGCTCCAAGAGCAGAACACTCCTTTTTAACCGATTTCGTGACCTCTATAGAAAACGACCATGTTGAAACATTAGTACGTTGTGTATGCCTTTGTTTAAAACTATGTAAGATGTTCATAAGTTGGTCGAATTGAAAATTCTTCACCATTTTCGATAGAACAATAAATGGTGTATTGAAAATAATTGAATTTGTATGAAAATATGCACCAGGAGTAGGATGTTTCTTTTTCAATCCGACTACGTGACCTCTCTAAAAAGGACCATACTGAAACGCTGGTAGGTTGTGTATGCCTATTTTTAAAAACCTGTAAGATTTTCATAAGTTAGTCGATTTTCAAATTCTTAGCTGTTTCTGATAGAACAATAAAAGTGCGCATCGAAATGTATTTAGGTTGTATGAAAATATGCAATGGGAGTAAAACGTTTCTCTTTCAACCAGAGTCTGTGACCTCTGCCCCCTAACCACCATATTGAAACGGTAGTAGGTTGTGTATGCCTATGTTTAAAAATATGTAAGATGGTCATAAGTCGGTCGAATTGAAAATTCTCAATTGTTTTGGAAAGAATAATGAAAGGAGTATTGAAAATAAATAAGTTTGTATAACAATATGCACCGGGAGTAGAACGCTCCTTTTTAATCCGATTTCGTGACCTTTATCTAAAACGCATATTGGAATGGTAGTAGGTTGTGTATGCCTGTTTTTAAAAATCAATAAGATTTCCATAAGCTGGTCGATCTGCAAATTCTTAACCATTTTCGATAGAACAATAAATGGTGTATTGAAAATAATTGAATTTGTATGAAAATATGCACCAGGAGTAGGATGTTTCTTTTTCAATCCGACTACGTGACCTCTCTACAAAGGACCATACTGAAGCGCTGGTAGGTTGTGTGTGCCTATTTTTTTAAAAACCTGTAAGATTTTCATAAGTTAGTCGATTTCAAAATTCTTAACTGTTTTTTGTATCGAATGTATTTCATGCATGAGCACATGGACCCATTAATGAATCCTCTTCTTTTGATCTTGTACATGAATGATGTGTCCGCTGTTATCTCTCGTTCCACCATATACGCAGACGACACAAAACACCTTTAAATATCTTGGCTAAGCTGATGACTGTAAATTCCTTCGACCTGAATTAAACAATATCTCAAATTTGTGTACCAAATGGAAACTGAATCTAAATGTGTCTTAATGTTGTATCATATCACACGCTAACGAAATAAACAAATTTATCTCTGATTATTCACTCAACGGCTCTATGCTATAAAGGGTGTCCTCATCAAAGATCTAGCTATAATCCTGACGTCCGATTTAAATTTCAAAACTCATATCATTTCTTATGTCAGAAAATCATGCAAAATGCTAGGTTTCCTAAGGCGCTGTAAACCTTCCATCCTTATACTAGCTATGCAGATTTTGTGCATTTCCTTAGTTTGTTCAGCTGTAAATCTTTCACCAACATAGGGCTTTGCAGACTTTGTACATTTCCTTAATCGCTCCAAGACCCAATAGATCAGTCTTCCATCAAACCGTCTAAGATATTTTGCACCTATAATATGAGTGTATCATATTATAATAATATGACAGTATTATATTTTTGTATGAGAATTTTATCTCAGCTTTTATTGTCAGACATGGACTTTCGGCCCGTTGGCTGTAAATAAACGAAATAAAATAAAGATAAAAATATAAACATTACAATAAGCAGGCACTTAACTAATTAACAAACAGTTATAAAGATGAGATTACACATCCAATATCAGCACAATTGCTGATACTTTAATTTGTACTTGTACTTGGTATTTTGATAAAACCTCTTAACCTGTAATTTTCTTCAAAACCAATGTGTCATTATATTGAGATCCATCTGTTGATTTCACATCCAAAATCGTTCCACCATAGGACTGTGATGACGTACTTGTCTTCAAAACCACTGGTTGTGTTGTTTGCCAAGGAGAATTCATTGCCATCTTTGCACACATCCCTGTCTAACACTTTGTACTTTATTTCATGATGATACATGTATAACCATGCAAATTTCTCTGGTATTGCCCAGGTTAAAAAAGGACTCGTTGAGTTTCATGCATTAGAGTTGATTAACTACTTACTTCCGATAGGATTGACCATAATAAATTGAGTGTTTTAACCATAGATTTCAAATACTTTGATAATTCTGTACTTTTAACATATGCCCCTACTTCAGAAAGGTTGGGTATGACTTGCATCAAAGCGTGTTTTAAATGTGTTCTCAGTTAGGCCAAGTTCATGTTGCAACATTGGCTGCACTTGTAACAGTAGCTTCATGGATTTCACATTTAGACTGGCAAGTTCCCTTGAGTGGGAAATCTGGCTTTTCATGGCAGCTACATTTGTGAGTTAGTTGTTTTCATTGCACTTAGTAATCTGTTTGTGTGATATAATAACACAGCCTATGTTCTGCATGTCGCATCCTAATTAAGCTGTAATTTCCACCTTGATCAAAACATGTTTCTGGAATAGTTTGTCCCTACATAATACAGCGAAGCTCTTTTGGCTGAAAGGTGGACTGTTGCAATTTTTTATCAAAAAATTGTTTCCTAGCATTCTGTAGTTAAGTTGATAACACTTGACTGGTATGTTACTGTCAAAAAGAAATTCGTTTCTCAGTAGCAAGTTTTGTTTTTATGTAATTTCTGTACTTCTTACATTATCATATCTAAATCAGTATAGTGATAGTACAGATACAGTAATATGTTTGATTCTTGAAAGTTGTGATACAACACAGTTTTATGTGTACGACATACAAAAATTCTCAGTAAGAGAAAAAACAATTAGAATTTTAAATCCAGGATTTCAATATACTAATATATACTTGCTTCATGAGATCGTTGTGTACTTACTGCTGTATTTGATTTATTGCAATAATTTGCATTGCCTGTCAGTCACAAAATAATCTACATCATTGATCTAAAGAGATTTTATTTTTATGGATGACTTCATTGATAATTTTATGTACAAGAACTTTACATCTTCCCTTATATCAAGTCAAAGCAATATACGATTACTACAGTAACATAAGAGTCAACAATAAGTTGTCTGATCCCGTGTCAGGGAGGGTGTCTACTAATAATTTGGCAACAAGTTATCTCTATTTGTGTATCAATAAAAATATCTTTGTCTGCCAACACTTTTCAGTCTCACTTAGATAAGCTGACGAGAAGAGAAAACAATTACCACAAAAGAAACATATTCCCGAGAGGGAGAAGTGTCCCCCATATTTTCATTTCTTCAAACTCCTCATCTAGGTCACCGCCCACGTTGTGTTTGGTTGGTAAGGTTTCCTTTCTTGATATAACACCACCGCTTGACAAGCTACTACTCATGGTATGGCCGCTTGACTCACAGTACAACTTGTGTACAAATACACAACATCTACAAACTTGTTTTTCTGACACACTCCCTTCAAAGCGTTGCCTTTCCCGTGATTCCTTGATCTATTTGGCTGCCCGAAGCCTGTAAATGAAACCATTTGCACTTTCTCAAACTTTGAATGCCCCTAAAATTATCGGACCTTTGAAAAATGAGGTTAGTTGCTGGCACTACTAAATGTGTATCATTCTCTGTGTACATGCCAGGTTCTTTATTGAGATTTTACTTGAAAAACCTACAGATGACGCTGATATTAACCAAATTTAAATGCTAAAACACAGCCTTCATTGAACATTTAGGGCTTACATTAGGCTTCCAAAAGAAACTCTACAATCAAGGTACATTGCGTCTGCATCAATATTACATTGATTTTCATTTGCTAAAAAGTGCTATATTTCATTTATCATGAAAGGCATCAAAAGACATGCACCAATGGATATCATAAAGGACATTGCCCAAGGATTTTTTAGGTATTCCGGGATGGAAATGATCCACATCAACTAACAACTGTACTGGGTATTGATATTCTGCTTCTTTCACATTAAAATTACGTATTTGATTAATAATACTTGTCCGAAATCGTTGAAAACAAAGTTTCTGTCGTTTGTTAGCTTTCTGGCCACTCATGGACCGCTTGAACATGTATCTTAGATGACTTTGAAAACTGCCCCTTTCTCAAATGGCTAACATTTTACGTAAGAGCACTTGCTTGTGGGGTGATTGTTTTATTTTATGAATAAATACAGCCAATTTTCTGATCTGTTCCCTTTGCTATTATATATTATAATCAATACCTTATTACATGCCAAAGCCATCGACAAAATTCTTAAAAAGTCCTTGTGAAATATTGTCCTGAACTGATTGATATTCATAGCACCAATAGTGTAGCTATGCAGAATTGCGATAAGCTTTCTTACTTTTTGATATTACTGGTGATGCCTGGACATTTCACTGCAAGGACTCATTCATAGCATTTTGTCACACCTTGATGTCCCTCGCGGATTTTTTCCAGGACCTCCTCTCTCGTTGTGGTTGGTATGACAATTCTGTCTTTTGTGATGAGTTTGCCATCATAAATGAAAGCTGGTTTTTCACTTATTAGTATTGTTGAATTTCAACTGGAACTATTTTTGGCAAATATCATAGTCTAGTATTTTCTAGCACTAACCTGTTGTTCATCACCAATTGTCGCTTATCTGATCTTGCCTGGTGTTCCTGGTTCAATTGGCCTCGTGGTGGCCATTTTGTTATGATTTTGTCATGTCCAGAGAAATAACTCAGGCAAGTCTCAACCGATTTTCTTCGTAGTTGGTACAAGGATATTGACCTATGTCATAAATATGCATGTATATTGGTTTCAAAATCCACTTAAAATATGGCTGCCTTGTGGCCATTTTGTTATTCTTCTGTCATGTACAAAGCCATAACTCAGATATTTTTCCACCAGTATCATTCATAATTGGTACAGGGACATTAACCCATGCCATTCATATGCACATCAATTTGTTTCACGACATGTAGCATTATCATGTCAATCATTGACTTTTTCTAATAAGGCTGATATGCCAAGAAAAACTGCATCACGTTTCATGGAACTTGGTACAGATGTTAAGCTTACAAAGCTTTAATAGAGAATAAAGACATTTATCAGTGTTAAGCTAATTAATTTGTTATTGCATATGTAATGAACATTCTAATTAGAGTGATATGTCCACAAATACTGCCTTATATTTGATAAAACTTTGTACAGATATTGATCTCATATTGTTGTAAATACAACTTAATGACACTTAGCAGTATCATTTAAATTTATTGCTAATTTGCATTCAATAATGATTTTTTGTTTTCGGGTGAATGCCAAGAAACACTGCATCAAACTTTATGAAATATGGTACCGGTGATTATCTGTCAGTGTTACGAAAATGATGCAAAACTGTTTGAAAAACCCTGTCAATTTATTACTAATTGACTCATTTAATGACCTTTTCTAAATAGGATGGCGGCCTACATTGGTTTTATGTTTCCACCACCATGGAACTCATTCTCGGCCATTAAGCCCCATCTGTGTCGCAGTATGTTTTATCACAGACCTAATTAATGAAGAGGACTCTATCTTCTCCGAGGACTTGTAAAGTACCCATTAACAAGTTTGATTTACGTTTCCTAGGGATCTATTGTGTAAAATCTACTGTAGGAAGATCCAATTTTTTGCTTTATTTTCAGCTTTTAATCAGCCCTCCAGATTATTCAACTTTCTCTCAAGGGAAGTCGCCATTTTTTCAACCACTGGCTCTTGGATGGGGTCTTTTCTTCAGATGACAACAGTCCATCTTCTTGGCCAAAAGCTGAAAACCATCAGATTGGCTTACAGACAGTTGATAACAGCATCAACAGCATAATCTTTTCATATTCTTTATCATAATCATTAATTTGAGAATCGAATAATTCATTTTTTTCATCATCTCCATCTTCCGCTTCCTTGAAAGGTTTGCCTTTTTCCTGACTCTCTGTTATTTCATTCTTAGCAACGTTATGAAACACTGCCAGAGCTTGAAATTAACGGTAGTCTCGCGACAACTGATCACAAATTTATCTGCAGAGACTAACAACTTTGCAAAATGGTTAAGTCACAATTGACTACCAGTATGGAGCATACCGTTCTCCGCTCTGACAAGTAGAAAACCGCACTGACCTAGTTGATACGGTTATTCGAACTGGCTCATGGCGTCACTGACACTAATTTTGTAGCAAACTTCAGGAACTGTTCAACAATGAGTTTGCAACATTTATGATATGTTCCATATACAGAGATATACGTAACGTATATGCAACTAATTTTGTGTTCCATATACGTCAATATACGTAAATATGCTGAACGTATATCAAGCATTTTGCCCAATGTAACTTAGTGATACACAAACGAAGTTTTCACATCATCAAATAGTAGCATGCACATTTGAAGGCCGCTTCAACAAGGTGAAAATGGCAAATCACACGAACGTTAGGAAAACAGAATGTTTCCAAAGAAATGACCAATATATTTTGTGTCTTGTGCCAGAACTATGTTGCATAGAACATTTTTCAAATGTTTTTCCTGAACTTTTGCTTTAACGAAACAGTAATTGATTTCAAGATTGATATCGGAGCTGATATCACTGTTATTTCTTAGAAAGCACACAAACACATTCCTCACTGCGCTATTTTGAAATCACCAGATACTAATCTTACCAGCCCACGAGGTAAGCTGAACTGGAAAGGACGGTTCATTGTCAACATTAAGCACAAGGGGAAAATATATCATACAAAGGTCTATGTAATTGAAATCACGATAATATTCTATTTGAATGAGAAGTTACTTGTGAGTGGGTCTAGTAATAAGAGCTGAGGAAGTCGTCAAGCCTGACTGTCCACAAGAAAGCCAAAATAAGTTCAGAGTAGAATTGTTAGAAAGTTCAACTTTTCGTCAGTTTCTCGTAATTGATTACCATCTTGGATGATTAAAACATATAAAGGCAACTTTCCTGAATCCCAACTTTGACATTTTCTGTACCATCATGTATTGGTCTTCGTATGTTATCAAAACGAAAATGTCATCAAAACGAAATTGCTCAAAATAAGTTTTCATGATAGATTTGTCGAATAAAAGAGACAGAAAAAGTTCCAATTTCGATTTGTGGTCAACTTGATAAGGGTAAAATAAAATCACGTTTTCGAAGAAAAAAAGGGTGGCCAGATGTCGAGGTGATAGGGTTTTTATGGTAAAACTTAGCTATAAGTTTCCGTATATACTATTTATAGCAATTATGCAATCTGTGTAAAAAGTGCGATCAAAGTCAGGTGCAGCCAACGAACAATGCAGTTTTAAAGGGGTCCTTGCTATGATAAGATATACTGTGCATGAAAAGTAGTGTGAACTGACTAATTTAAAGTCATGAGGGTAATTTATAAGCTGTTCATAATTTGCCCTGAAAAGTTTTCTACTTACCCTCCTGCACTCAAACTTCATTTTTAGCTACTATAGACTATAGTCTATATAGAAGCTATTGGGATGGGTATCCGTCCGGCGTCTGTCCTCAGTATGTATGTATGTATGTATGTATGTATGTATGTATGTATGTATGTATGTATGTATGTATGTATGTATGTATGTATGTATGTATGTATGTATGTATGTATGTATGTATGTATGTATGTATGTATGTATGTATGTATGTATGTATGTATGTCCGTTTGTGAGGCGTCCGTACTCAAATATCTTGAGACCCGCTGTACTTACTGATTTAATATTAGTTGTGTAGATGAAAAATTTGGTATTTAGTAACCATTTTTAAATTGTTTATGATATTGTTTGAAAATATGCAAATAAGCGCCAAAAAGGCGTTTTTGGTAAAAAAATCTTCTTCTTCATAACCGCTGGTCAGACAGCTTTGTTAATTGGTATACAGGTCCCTAGGGATAACCCAACTGAGGTTTGTTCACATTGTGATGAAATATGCAAATCTGTATTTTAAGTGAATTTTTTGTTTGTTATTTTTGGTCAAAACTTTATTTCATCAAAACAGCTTGTCCGACAGCTTTGATATTTAGTATACATGTTCCTACAGATGAACTTAATATGATATATTGAATATATGACGAAATCTGAAACTTTGTATTTTTGGTGCAATTATTCCCATTTTTGGTCAAAAATGTGTTTCTCAAAAACTACTTGTCTGATGCCTTTGATATTTGGTATACAGGTTCCTAGGGGTTGTCTTAGTGTGATATATTGAATTTTGATGAAATCTGTAATTTTGTATTTTTGGGCAATTTTTGCCATTTTTAGCTCCGCTGTCAGCGACGCGGAGCTTATCAAATAGGTTGATTTTCCGTCGTCGTCCGTCGTCGTCCGTCGTCCGTCGTCCGTCGTCGTCGTCGTCGTCCGTCAACAATTGCCTTCTCCTCTGAAACTGCAAGTCCAATTGCTTTGAAATTTTATATGCAGTTCACTTGGGGTGACCACACTTAAGTTTGTTCAAGTCGTGGTGAAATTTGCATATTTGTATTTTTGGGGCAATTTTTGGTGTTTTTGCTAAAAAATCTTCTTCTCTGAAACCGCTTGTCCGATTGCTTTGAAATTTAATATGCAGTTTACTTAGGTTGACTTCAGTCAGATTTGTTCAAATTGTGGTGAAATTTGCATATTTGTATTTTTAAGGCAATTTTTGTCATTTTTGGTAAAAAAATCTTTAAAAATCTTCTTCTTCAAAACTACCAGTCAGATAGCTTTGATATTTGGTACATATATCCCTAGGGATAATCTATTTCAGATTTGTTCAAATTGTGCAGAAATATGCAAATTTGCATTTTTAAGGCAATTTTTGCCATTTTTGGTCAAAAAATGTATTTCTCAAAAAGTACTGGTCTAATAGTTTTGAAATTTGGTATACAGTTTCTATAGATGAACTGAGTAATATATATTGAATTTCTGATGAAATCTGAAATTTTGTATTTTTGGGGCAATTTTCGCCATTTTTGGTCAAAAAATGTGTATTTCCAAAACTATTTATCTGATAGCTTTGAAATTTGGTATACAGGTTCCTACAGATAAACTACATGATATTTATTGAAATTGTGATGAAATCTGCAATTTTGTATTTTTGGGGCAATTTTTGCCATTTTTGGTCAAAAAATGTGTATTTCCAAAATTACTCATCTGATAGCTTTGCAATTTGGTATACAGGTTTTTACAGATCACCTTAATGACATTTGTTGAAATTATGATGAAATCTGCAATTTTGTAATTTTGGGGCAATTTTTGCCATTTTTGGTCAAAAAATGTGTTTCTCAAAAATTAGTGGTCTGATAGCTTTGAAATTTGGTATACAGGTTTCTGCAGATGAGTTCAGTAATATATAACGAATTTCTGATGAAATCTGTAATTTTGTATTTTGGGGGCAATTTTTGCCATTTTTGGTCAAAACGTGTATTTCCAAAACTACTCATCCGATAGCTTTGATATTTGTATACAGGTTTCTATAGATGAACTAAATGATATTATTAAAAAATAATGATGAAATCTGCAATTTTGAATTTTTGGGGCAATTTTTCCCATTTTTGGTCAAAAAATGTGTTTCTCAAAAAAAGTACTGGTCTAACAACTTTGAAATTTGGTATACAGGTTTCTATAGATGAAGTTATGAACTAAATTTGATCTCTTGATTTTATGATGAAATCTGCAATTTCATTTTTTGGGGCAATTGTTGCCATCTTTGGTCAGAAAATTTTTTTCTCAAAAAACTACTCATCAGATAGCTTTGGTTGACATGTTCTTAGGGATGATCCTATGATATATATTTAAAGTATGATGAAATCTTCAATTGTGTACTTTTGCAGCTTATTTTAGCCACTTTTTTCTGGCCTCTGCATTGAGTTATCAAAGATTTCCACCTTCCCAATCAACATGTGTAAAAAATAGTTATTCTCTACATAAACACAGCGGAGCTATATCGGCCGCTAGGTCGCTTGTTATTCAATAATGTTTGTTTCTCAAAAGTTACTGATCTGATAGCTTTGATATTTGGTATACAGGTTCCTAGGCTTTATCTTAATGTAATATATTGAAATTATGATGACATCATCAATTTTGTATTTTTGCAGCTAATTTTGCCATTTTTGGTCAGGCCATCCTGAAATGAGC
This sequence comes from Ptychodera flava, assembly GCF_041260155.1. Classification (NCBI taxonomy): domain Eukaryota; kingdom Metazoa; phylum Hemichordata; class Enteropneusta; family Ptychoderidae; genus Ptychodera; species Ptychodera flava. Next base: position 87,295 of record NW_027248407.1, read on the forward strand.
TATCAAAGATATCCACCTCCTTCATCAATACATATGTCACAAAAAGTTATTCTCTACATAAAACAGCAGAGCTCTGTCAACTGTTGGGTCGCTTGTCTTTTCAAAACCGCTGGTCAGACAGCTTTAATATTTGGTTTACAGGTCCCTAGGATGACCTTAGTCAGATAATTTCATACAGTCAGGAAATACTTAATTTTGTATCCATGCCTATAGCAGCTTCATAAGCAGTAATATCAATGTGCACAATATATATAGGTTGGTTGGCTATACATATGAAGTATATATATATATATATATATATATATATATATATATATATATATATATATATATATATATATATATATATATATATATATTGTTATGTAGGTCATTTACCCCACACTCATCATGACCTAGAGTTCAATTAGTCTAGAACATTCTCAAGGTCACTGCCCTTAATGACCTCACAACCTTGAATTCAATTAGTCATGTTTGGAATGTTCTGGAAAGTTGATTAGTTGTGTAAGAGAGATAATTTTAGAACAGTAATTAGCATGTCAATAAAAGTTCTAGATTGTTCTTATATGCCTTTATAAAAGGGACGTGCACAGCTTCCAGTCAGACTTTTGGGATCGTGTCTCTTGTGTGTTACTAAACTCCAGCAGTAGTCATTCTCAAGACTTTTCAAGACCTTCACTGCCAACGCTGGATTTATACTGTGGACTTTGTGCAGCTTCAAGCTGCAAGAGGACTGTTCATTCATCCACTGACTGTTACAACTCTGAGACTGGAGCTTTGCCGTCCCAGCTGAGATAAGTAGTCTGTACACTTTTAAAGCTTGTACTCTGTCCCTAACTTAGCAATTAGTTTTATTTTCGTAATAAATTTTGTTTAAACGTTAACTGCTGAGTTCACCCTTTTGTTCGTTTTCTCTGCACGTAACAAATTGGGGGCTCGTCCGGGATACGAATATTTGAGCCGTTTGACAACATTTTGACAGCTTTTCAAAACTACTATATACTGTGAACTCAGTGAAATTTAATCATGGCGGAATTTAAACCAGAGGAAATGGATGACCTTGATCAGGACACATTGATTCCCTCAGAAAAGACGACCTCATAACACTGGCCAATTTCCTTAAGGTAGAAGTTAAACGATCTATGCGCAAGCGAGAAATACAGTTCAAGATTGCAAAACATTTAGTTAAATCAGGCCATTTTGAGGAGTCTGCCTTAAAAGATTATGAGCCCGAGTCTACCTCTGAACTCAGAAAATTAGAATTAGAAATGCAGACAAATTTGGAGATCAAGAAACTAGAATTACAAATGAGAGAGAAAGAATTGCAAATGGAAGAAAGACAAAGGGAGAAAGAAAGAGAGGAAAAAGAAAAGGAAAGAGAATTAGCAGAACACCGACTGCAGTTAGAAATGAGACGTTTAGAGCTTAGAAAGTCAGGAAAATTCTTCCCTTCAGACAATTTTGACATCACTAAGCATTTCAGGTTAGTTCCCCCTTTCCAAGAAAAGGATGTTGATAAATATTTCCTTCATTTTGAGAAAATTGCTCAGAGTCTGGATTGGCCTAAGGAGTCCTGGTCTATGCTTTTGCAGAGTGCTTTGGTGGGTAAAGCCAGAGAAATTTACATTCAGTTGTCAGTAGAGCAGGCTTCAGATTATGATTCTGTGAAGGAATTAATTCTCAAGGGCTATGAGTTGGTGCCTGAAGCTTACCGTCAGAAATTTAGGGATTGTGAGAAGGTGAAGGATCAAACTTATGTTGAATTTGCTCGAACAAAAGAACAACTGTTTGATCGTTGGTGTTCTTCTGAAAAGGTCAGTCAGAATTATGACAAATTACGACAGCTCGTTTTGATTGAGGAATTTAAAAGGTGCATTCGGAGTGACATCAAGACGTTTATCAATGAACAAAAGGCAGATACATTGGAGGTTGCTGCACGTTTGGCCGATGATTATTCATTGACCCACAAATCTTCATTTCTCAGCAAACCATCCCAGTCCTTTTCATACAGAAACAATGCAGGTAAATTTAACTCCTCCTTTTCATCCAAGAATTTTTCAAAGGAGAGTAGGAAATCAAATGACAACAGTTCACAAAATTCAAGTAACACTTCCACATCATCAGATCCCAAGTCTCAATCTCCTTCTGACAAACAGTTCGGTACACTTTCTTGTAATTATTGCAAGAAAGACGGCCATTTAATGTCAGAGTGTTTCAAGTTGAAAAGAAAACGTGAAGGTCAAAGTGGTCAAAGTGGATCTAAGCCCACCGGCTTTATTTCTTCATCAACTCAATTAGAGTCTAATAATGTGTGTGTAACACATTTTCTGAGGTTAAACCCCTCTTATCCCCAATTAATGAGGTCAAGGTCAATTCTTCTCAAGATAGCATTATGGGTATTTCGAACCATTTATCATGATGGTTTTATATCACTTTCTAGTGATTTTTCTTCCGCTACCCCTGTCAAAATTTTAAGAGATACCGGGCTTCCCAGTCTCTTTTGTTGGCAGATACCCTGCCGTTTTCTGAAAAGTCATTTTCAGGTTCTAAAGTTCTTATTAAGGGGGTAGATTGTAATGACTACATTCCTGTTCCTCTCCATAATGTCTATTTGTCTTCGGACTTTGTTTCTGGACCTGTGACTTTAGGTATTAGGCCTTTTTGCCTTTTGAAGGGATTCACCTTCTTCTTGGAAACGACCTTGCTGGGGACAAGGTCATTACAAATCCACTTGTGACTGATAATCCTAGTTTAGATCAGGATCCAGAGCCAATTGAACAAGAGATACCCGATTTATTTCCTTCATGTGCCATTACTCGAGCCATGTCAAAGAAAACTTCTGAGAATCAAAATACTCTCAAAAATAATGTCACAGATGTTGACTTAAATGACACCTTTCTCAGTCAGGTGTTTGACACGGATCATTCCGTTATCCCTCGTGGATTTGAAACTTCCAGTAAAACTTCTGCTGACCAAAGTCAGACATTTTCTAGATCAAATCTCATTGCAGAACAACACAAAGACCCAGATATTTTGTCTTTGTTTGACAGGGTAGATGATGAAGGTAAAACTTCAGATAGCTCTGTTTCCTATTATACAAAATCTGGTATTCTCATGCGTAAATGGAGACCTCCAGATGTTTTGGTTGATGACGATTGGGCTATAAAACATCAAATTGTGGTTCCAAAGCCCTATCGTGCTGAAATATTGCGCCTGGCCCATGAAACGCCCTGGGCTGGTCATTTGGGAGTAAGGAAAACTTATCACAAAATTCTCAGTCACTTTTATTGGCCTAATCTCAGGCAGGATGTAGCACATTTCTGTAAAACTTGTCACACATGTCAAATGGTAGGAAGCCAAATCAGACCATTCCAAAGGCCCCTTTACAGCCAATTCCTGCATTTCAAGAACCATTTAGTAGGATTCTAATAGACTGTGTTGGGCCCCTACCAAAAACAAGATCAGGAAATGAGTACATGTTGACAATTATGTGTACATCAACCCGGTTCCCAGAAGCCATACCACTGAGAAATATAAAGACAAAGACTATAGTGAGAGCTTTAGTCAAATTTTCACTTTATTTGGCCTCCCTAAATGTGTCCAGTCCGATCAAGGCTCCAACTTATGTCTGGTATTTTTCAACAAGTAATGGATCAGCTAGGCATTAAACAGTATAGGTCCTCCGCCTATCATCCAGAAAGTCAGGGTGCTCTTGAGCGATTTCATCAAACTTTGAAAAACATGATTAGGACCTACTGTTTTGACACAGAGAAGCAGTGGGATGAAGGAATTCATTTTCTGCTCTTTGCTGTTAGAGAGTCAATTCAAGAGTCTCTTGGTTTTAGCCCATTTGAGCTTGTATTTGGACATACAGTCCGTGGCCCACTTAAGCTCGTTAAAGAGAAATTCCTGTCTGACGACGATGATTGTCTGAATATTTTGCAATATGTGTCAGATTTTCGTACGAAACTCTCTAAAGCATGTGAATTAGCCAGAGAAAATCTTGAGTCATCTCAGCAGTCAATGAAAACCAAATATGATAAAAGCACCTCAAAACGGAAGTTTGAACCAGGTCAAAAGGTTCTTGTTCTACTTCCAATTCCTGGCAAACCACTCCATGCTCGTTACTTTGGGCCATATCTAATTGATAAGAAATTGAGTGATTTAAATTACATCATAATAACACCTGACAGGCGAAAACAAAAACAGCTATGTCACATAAATATGCTTAAGCCATATTTGGATAGGGATAATCCTACTATAACTCAGCCTGTCAGTGCAGTCAGTTCAAACCATTATGAAGATAGTGATACTGAAACTGACTTGAGTGAAAATACTCTAAACTCAAAGCTGGGCTCGGTCAAGCTTCAGAACTCAGAAATCCTGGAGAAGCTGGAGTCTACAAAGTTGGCACACCTCCAGCCAGAACAACAACAACAGGTGAAAGAACTGCTCCATGAATATAAACACCTGTTTCAAGATGTTCCAACGAGGACGAACGTCATCTATCACGACGTTGATGTTGGGGACAGTAAGCCTGTAAAACAACATCCATACAGACTGAATCCAACAAAAGCAAAATATCTCCAGGAAGAAGTCAAATACCTGCTGGACAATGACTTTATTGAACCCAGTAAAAGTAACTGGAGTTCGCCGTGCATACTTGTTCCCAAATCAGATCACAGTTATCGTATGTGCACGGACTTTAGGAAGGTCAACACTTTAACAAAGACAGACACTTTCCCAATCCCGAGGATTGATGACTGCATCGACCGAGTGGGAAAAGCCAAGTATGTGACGAAATTTGACCTACTGAAGGGATTTTGGCAAGTCCCTCTGACGGATCGTGCTCGTGAAATATCCGCCTTTGTTACACCAGACGGATTGTTCCAGTACAAGGTGATGCCATTCGGAATGAAGAACTCTCCGGCAACGTTCCAACGGATGATCAACGACGTCATATCCGGGCTAGACGGGTGTGCAGCCTACGTTGACGACGTCGTCCTGTATAGTGACACCTGGGAGGAACACATCAAGCTCATGCGGAAGTTCTTTGAGAGACTGAGTAAAGCAATGTTGACTGTCAACCTTGCCAAATCTGAGTTTGGTTGGGCGAGGGTGACTTACCTCGGACATACTGTAGGACAGGGTGAGGTAAAACCTGTTGATGCTAAAATCAGTGCCATTTAAGTTTTCCCATACCAAACTGCAAACGACAACTGATGCGCTTTCTCGGTATGGCTGGTTACTACAGAAAATTCTGTCCAAATTTCTCCACAATTACTGAGCCTTTGACTACTTACTTAAAAAGAAAGTAAAGTTTTGGTCAGAGCAATGCCAACAGGCATTTGATACACTTAAAGCCATACTGCAAAGTGCCCCAGTGTTGTCTGCACCAGATTTCACTTTGCCATTCAAATTAGCTGTAGATGCTAGTGATACGGCTGCTGGTGCTGTTTTATTGCAAGAGGATAGTCATGGTGTAGATCATCCTGTTTGCTATTTTTCACGCAAATTTAACAAATCCCAGAGAAACTACTCCACAATTGAAAAAGAGTGTTTATCTTTGATATTAGCTTTACAGCATTTTGAAGTTTATGTTACTTCTTCAAATCAGCCAATAGTGGTTTATATGATCACAACCCTCTTGTTTTTCTGCAGAAATTTAAAGGCAAAAATCAGAGATTGCTAAGGTGGAGTTTAATGTTACAGGAGTTTAATCTTGACATTACACATATCAAAGGCAGAGACATTTAATTGCAGACTGTCTCTCTCGTATTTAGAGTTTATTGTTGTTCACTTTCAAGAAATTTTATTGTTGTTCACTTTCAAGGAATTTTACTTTAGAGTAAAACAAAATTTGAGTACTTAAATCCTTTCAAGATTACATTGTAAAAGAAAGATTTTTCTTTGAAAAATTTTTCTTTTTTGAAGAGGGGGTGTGTTATGTAGGTCATTTACCCCACACTCATCATGACCAGAGTTCAATTAGTCTAGAACATTCTCAAGGTCACTGCCCTTAATGACCTCACAACCTTGAATTCAATTAGTCATGTTGGAATGTTCTGGAAAGTTGATTAGTTGTGTAAGAGAGATAATTTTAGAACAGTAATTAGCATGTCAATAAAAGTTCTAGATTGTTCTTATATGCCTTTATAAAAGGGACGTGCACAGCTTCCAGTCAGACTTTTGGGATCGTGTCTCTTGTGTGTTACTAAACTCCCAGCAGTAGTCATTCTCAAGACTTTTCAAGACCTTCACTGCCAACGCTGGATTTATACTGTGGACTTTGTGCAGCTGCAAGCCAAAGGACTGTTCATTCATCCGACTGACTGTTACAACTCTGAGACTGGAGCTTTGCCGTCCCAGCTGAGATAAGTAGTCTGTACACTTTTAAAGCTTGTACTCTGTCCCTAACTTAGCAATTAGTTTTATTTTCGTAATAAATTTTGTTTAAACGTTAACTGCTGAGTTCACCCTTTTGTTCGTTTTCTCTGCACGTAACAATATATATATATATATATATATAATTAAGATAAAGCCTAGGAACCTGTATACCAAAAATCAATATATATAGGTTTGTATGTATGTATGTATGTATGTATGTATGTATGTATGTATGTATGTATGTAGTTGTATGTATGTATGTATGTATGTATGTATGTATGTATGTATGTATGTATGTATGTATGTATGTATGTATGTATGTATGTATGTATGTATGTATGTATGTATGTATGTATGTATGTATGTATGTATGTATGTATGTATGTATGTATGTATGTATGTATGTATGTATGTATGTATACGGATAGTTTTCAATCGGATTCGAACCCACAACATACGGCATCAGTCGCCTAGCTGAAAGGCCAGAGACAGAACCAGTCGGCTAAATCTCCACTCCCAAAAAAGAGTGGTTCAATAGCCGGCTAAGTTGTGTATGTATGTATGTATGTATGTATGTATGTATGTATGTATGTATGTATGTATGTATGTATGTATGTATGTATGTTTGGTTGGTTGTATGGATGTATGGTTGTATGGTATGTATTGTTGTATGTATGTATGTATGTATGTATGGTTGTATGTTTGTTTGGTTTGTCTAAGGTAGGTTGTATGTATGGATATGTATATCAATCTATGTATGATCTATGTATCTATGTATGTATGTATGTCTGTTTGTCTGTTTGTCTGTTTGTCTGCATGGGTCAAGCTGATTTTTGGTCTAGTCGTGCTGTATATGAATGATGCTGTTGTTCTAATGAACATGTCAGCATCGTAAAAATTCGAATGAGGTACAAACAATGTGAAAATCGTCAAAAATCAAGAACTTAGGAACTGCTGATCTGACCATTGTCATACTTGGTGACTCAGTACCTTAGGCCACAGAGGTTTATCTGTATTAATGTGATGTCGATATGGGCTGTTTTCTAATTTTAAACAGGAACTTTCCCTATAAAAGCCGGATTATCGTAAATCTTTGAAAATGTAAAAAAAATACGGTACTGATAGGAAGTGCCTTGTTTGGTCCCAGAATCCTATAATTTTGCCATGTTTAAGGCGTTCATTGTCGTTAAATTGTGCATATGATGTCTGTGAATGTACAGCGACTAAACTTCAGTCTAAAATAAACTGAAAACATATCCCACTTTTTGTCGGAGAACGCATATGTTTAAAAATGTGTTCCCTGTATGACCTTTTGACCCCTCTTTGCATATGTCACAAAAGTACCCATCATAATTTTTTTAATGTATTACACAGTCAAAGCGACGCTATGAGAATTTAAAAAATCACGCCCAGTGTATGCAAATGGCTGTGTCATAAGTAATCCCCAATTGTGCATCCAGGGTCCTGTAACTTCCTGTTTAATGATTTTTTGTCTATGTTTCCATTTTCTAAAACAAATGGTCTTGTTGCTTTCAAATTTGGTTGAAATGTTCCTAAAGATGGCCGAAATAGGATCCATTGAAATCATGATGAAATTTGCAAATTTGGTTTTGGGGATAATGTTTTACAATTTTTGGTCAAATCCTATCATTTTGAAAGTAGATGCAAAGCCATTATGCTGCTAGGGTATAAGATTAATTTGCACTTGCAAGGGAATTTTCTGAGAAATCATCTTGTAGCAATTCAATGTCATATGTGTAGTAGTAGCTATTATTTCTGTAAAATTGCAGCACAGTGTCATTGACACTATGTTGGATGCAAATTCTGTCAAAATGGCAAATGTATTTCCAACAGAATTACTAAAATGATTTCCTGAGATTTCCTGAATATAATCTCTTAAGTTGTAAATGTGAATCTCGAATCTAATGAAGTTAATGGAACCAATGCATATAAATACTTATATTATCAAACACCAGTGGCTCCGTATGTACACAGTCAAATTAGTTTCAAAAATCGACGTAATCGTTCTTGGAAAATGTATGCGTCTGCAACTGTTCCGACTGTTTAGCCTTTGAAGGTTCTACACATTACAAGGAAAAGGCAAATAAAGACATAGTCACGCAATTTTGAACTGGAGAATCATTAAATCGAACCACTTTTCCCTGTTTATTAGCTCTGCTGTCAGCAACGCAGAGGTTATCAAATAGGTTGATTTTCCGTCGTAGTCCGTCGTAGTCCGTCGTAGTCCGTCGTCGGCCGTCGTCGGCCGTCAACAATTGCCTTCTCGTCTGAAACCGCAAGTCCAATTGCTTTGAAATTTTATATGCAGTTCACTTGGGGTGACCTCACTTAAGTTTGTTCAAATCGTGGTGAAATTTGCATATTTGTATTTTTGGGGCATTTTTGGGTGTTTTTGGTAAAAAAATCTTCTTCTCTTAAACCGCTTGTCCGATTGCTTTGAAATTGATATGCAGTTTACTTAGTGTGACTTCAGTCAGAACTGTTCAAATCGTGGTGACATTTGCATATTTGTATTTTTAAGGCAATTTTTGTCATTTTTGGTAAAAAAAAATCTTTAAAAATCTTCTTCTTCAAAAGTACCAGTCAGATAGCTTTGATATTTGGTACATATATCCCTATGGACGATCTATTTCAGATTTGTTCAAATTGTGCAGAAATATGCAAATTTGCATTTTTAAGGCAATTTGTGCCATTTTTGGTCAGAAAATGTATATCTCTAAAAGTACTGGTCTGATAGTTTTGAAATTTGGTATACAGCTTTCTATAGATAAACTGAGTAATATTTATTGAAATTATGATATAATCTGCAATTTTTTTGGGGGGGGGGGAAACTTTTGCCACTTTTTGTCAAAAAATGTTTATTTCCAAAACTACTCATCTGATAGCTTTGCAATTTGGTATACAGGTTTCTACAGATCACCTCAATGATATTCATTGAAATTATGATGAAATCTGCAATTTTGTAATTTTTGGACAATTTTTGCCATTTTTGGTCAAAAAATGTTTTTTCTCAAAAAGTACTGGTCTGATAGCTTTGAAATTTGGTATACAGGTTTCTACAGATGACCTTAGTAATATATATTGAATTTCTGATAAAATCTACAATTTTGTATTTTTTGGGCAATTTTTGCCATTTTGGGTCAAAAAGTGTGTATTTCCAAAACTACTAATCTGAAAGCTTTGAAATTTGGTATATAGGTCTCTAAAGATGAACTAAATAACATTTATTGAAATTATGATGAAATCTGCAATTTTGAATTTTTGTGTCAATTTTTTCCATATGTGGTTAAAAAAAGTTTCTCAAAAAGTACTGGTCTATCAGCTTTGAAATTTGGTATAAGGTTTCTATAGATGAACTAAATTTGATCTTTTGAAATATGATGAATTCTGCAATTTTTTTTTTTTGGGGGGGGGGCAATTGTTGCCATATTTGGTCAGAAAAATTTATTCTCCAAAAAAATACTCATCAGATAGCTTTGGTTGACATGTTCTTAGGGATGATCTGATGTGATATATTCAAAGTATGATGAAATCTTTGATTGTGTCTTTTTGCAACTATTTTAGCCACTTTTTTTCTGGCCACTGCATTGAGCTATCAAAGATTTCCACCTTCTTCATCAACATGTGTCAAAAATAGTTTTTCTCTACATAAACACAGCGGAGCTATATCTGTCGCTAGGTCGCTTGTTCTTCATCTTCAGTAATACGTTTTTAGCTCACATTTGGTTATACCAAAGTGAGTTTATCGTATAAGCTGAAGTCGATGGCGTCTGTATGTCTGTGTGTATGTATGTATGTATGTATGTATGTACGTACAGTATGTCCGTCAACATCAAAAACAAGCAAACCGCTGCACATTTCAGCTTGGTATTTGGTGTGTGGATGCATCCTGGGGTATAGATGGGATTTTGTTCAAATGAAGTCTGCATTGCCAAAATTATGCAAATGAGCTTAAAAATGTGAAAATGGTCAAGAATTAATATCTCGAGAACTGCTGTTTTGATTGCTTTGAAAATTAGTGTGCAAGTACCTTAGGTGAACCTTATACAGTTTTATGAATATTGTGAAGATATCCTTAATTTGTGTTTTTGCTGAATTTTTTTGGTGTTTTTCTCATTTTCAGTAAAAATTCTTCTTCTCTGAAACCGCCAGCCCAATCGCTCTCAAATTTGGGTTGGATCTTTGCAAGGGTGTTACTCTTCTAATTTGTTGAAATTATGACAAAATTGGGAAAATTACTATTTTGGAGCAATTTTGTCATTCTTGGTCAAAAAATCTTAAACAGTATTTTCTTTTTAAAACCCTGGACAGACAGCTTTTATATTTGGTACACAGACGTACAGAGATGACAATAGTTTGATATGTGGAAATTGTCCTGAAATATACAAATTTGTATTTTTAAGACAATATTGTCATTTTTGGTCCAAAAAAACTTGTTCTCAAAATTACTTGTTTGATAGCTTTGTAATTTGGTATAAAGTCCCGAGGGATGTTATTAGATAAATTTTCTGCTCAAAGTGTTGGGAAACCCCTAAATTTGTATATTTTAGGTAATTTTCTCAGTTTGTGACCTTAAATGACCTACACCAAACCAGGATATGTTGTGAGACAGTTTTGAAGACTGTGAACATAATTTTTTCATATTGGGTATCAAATTGTAGGAAAATTTGATCCAGAAAACAAAGCTGAGGTGAATTTTTTCAGTTTGGACCAATTTTTGCAACTTTCCTATGTAAGACATACAAGAACTGATGAGAAATTTGGATCCAGGATAATTCAATTTGGATCCAGGATAATTCCAGATGTTGTAATCACCGCCCACAGTGGAAGGCATTTCACCATCTGTAACTAACTTCAGTGCTGTTTACATTAGAATGATAACACTCATCGCATTAATTAAAAACTCCCCAAGGTTGTAAATACATTTCCTGGCATTATGTAATACCAAGGGATGGAACATTTGATATTCAGGAGGGGGTAAGGTCTAGAAGATTGATGAGGTAGCATTGCTTTTTACCAGATCCCTTGTACATTTTTTTACCCACTCCCACCTTTTCTTTTCATCCAACCTTCTCTGTCTATTTTTTTTGTTGACATTTGCTTATGTATTTAGGATCTGCTTGTCCCATTGCTGTAGAAGTTGATATGCATGTTCCTAAAGATGACCTCCAGTACCTAAGGTGAAGGCCTTATTTGCTTTTGTCATTCTTGTTTTTCCTGGTTTAAATATTTCTCGCATGGAGCTATTCAAACCGAATGTGAGCACACTGTCCTTGACGGTATTTTTTGATAACTGGGACTTCATAAGCTTATGATCATATCCTTACCCGCGTGCCATACAGTATGGTGCTGATATGGTTTAAAATCATCGCTTATACTTACTGAGGGAATCCTTTAAGAAGTAATATATAGGGGAAAAAGCATGAGACAGACAATAAACTCAGCGTATTGTACAAAGTGTATACTTTTGTTTTGCAAAACTTCCTATTCCAGATTTGTCCTGATGGTACTGAAAAATTTAAAAATAAACATGAAATCAAGCAAAACAAGAGAAGGGTAGCAAGGGCAGCAAATGACCAGTCCTGCACAGACGCTGACCTAAAATATAACGCTGAAAAATTGACGAAGATGAAGCCTCAGGTTGTTCTAAGTCCTTTTTATAGTTACACTGGAGTAACTGATGATAAATATGAGGTGCTGTCCATCAAGAAGCCTGCAGAAGTTTCCGAAAGTAATGACAGTGAATGTGACGATGTTACCTATGGGCCTAAGCCAAGACTTGACGATTTTAAACATGACAGCGATACCTATTCCGATAGTTACATCGTCTCCCGAAAAGATCTTACATCACAGGATCGCTCAGCAAACGGTGCCACACCAGCGTATACATATTCTCCCCGTACTCCCGATAGCAAAATAAGCAATGGATCAGAGCATGATACGTTTATTTTAAGTTCATCATCTTCAGATGGGTGCGAATTGGATACTGATGATTTGGATGTATCCCTGCATGTAAATTGCAGTGACGTTCGTGACATATCAGTAGACAGTGATAATGATATAATAAAAGAAAAAGACAGAGCCTGTACAAATTCAGGCGAGCGTGATTACGACATTATCCTATCCAGAAAACCTGTGGAAGTTGATTCGCTGACATTAAGTGGTAAAGGCAGTGATGAGCTTGGCGATGGAAATCTGAGTATGGTAAAGGAAGATCGAGGTGATGGAGAAAAAAGGGAAGATGGGCCACGTGATGAAGCAAATGTTCACGATGACATGAAAAAGCGAATAGCGAAAGAAAGAGAAACAGAAACTCACTATGATAAAGATGACAATGCTAATAATGATGATGATACTAATGATGATGCTATTGACAGTGATTGTGAAGATCAAGAAACAAATGTTCATGATGAGATTGAAAAGCGAATAGTGAAAGAAAGAGAAATAGAAGCTGACTATGATAAAAACAAGGATGCTAATGATGATGATGATGATGATGATGATGATGATGATGATGATGATATTGTTATTGACGACGATGACGACGACGACGATGATGATGGTGATTATGATGAGGATGATGATGATGATATTGTTATTGACGACGATGACGACGACGACGATGATGATGGTGATTATGATGATGATGATGATGATGATATTGTTATTGACGACGATAACGACGACGACGATGATGATGGTGATTATGATGAGGATGATGATGATGATATCGTTATTGACGACGATGACGACGACGACGATGATGATGGTGATTATGATGAGGATGATGATGATGATATTGTTATTGACGACGATGACGACGACGACGATGATGATGGTGATTATGATGAGGATGATGATGATGATGATTACGAGGAAGATAATGACGGAGACGACCATGATGATAACACCGATAAAGATGAGTACAACTACGAGGATAATGATGAAGGAGATTACGACGACAAAGACGACGACTTCGACTACGACACTGATGATAATGATGATGATGGTGGTGGTGATGGTAGTAATACTGCTGCGCATTATGGTGGTGAGAACAATGAATGTGATGGAGAACAAGGTGAAAGTGTCAGCTCCGAAGTTGTAAACGATGTCAAAGGTGACAGCTTTAATCCCAGAGATGCATGTTCATTGGTAAGAGGTGACGGGCAGAGGAGCAGAATGGAAGGCAGAGGGGACAGAAATTCAGGACCTCGATGCTGTGACCACAATAAAGAATTAAACACCGTATCGACCAAAAAAACACCAGATGACTCGACTACACCAGAAACTTTGTCTGATATAAAGCCTTTAATTATGTATACAAATTATAACAAGATAAAGTCATTGACAGTCGAACGTAATCCGAAAAGCGGACTACTTGTGAATAAAACTATTCACAACCCTGAAGCAAAGGCTGCCACCAAACATGAACGTTATGACAAAGTTGCTCTAACAAGTAAAACAAGAAAGAATATATTTTTCCCTAAAATTAAGTACTGGGACAGGACAATGGGACCGAGTTTGAAGAACAAACGTAAGACACAGAGAATATACAATAAAAATCAGGCATGTATGTTTTGTGGTAAGCTTGTGACTAAAATTAGTAAACACTTACTCCTTGCCCATAAGTGGGAAGATGATGTACGCAAGGTAGCCTCTCTGGCAGTGAATTCTACAGAAAGACGCATTGCACTAGAGCTACTAAGAAACAGGGGAAATTTCTATCACAATCAAAAAGTGATCTCGAAAGGCCGCGGTGAGCTTATCTTGGTGAGACGTCCTACAAAGGCTGTCAACCTACGAGAATATGGGCCATGCCCAGCCTGTCTTGGCTACTATCATAAAGCGGACTTATGGAAGCACGTGAAATACACATGTGTCTGCCCTAGTAAGGAGAAGGATGAAGTGAAAAGTTCCGCAGACATAAAATATGAGAGTGATATTCTAATGGAAAAAAATCCTGCAATGAAAGGAATGCATAAAGTATTTGTTGGTATGAGAGCAGATGAACTCAGCAAAATAGCAAAAAATGACGATCTAATTTGTCGTCTTGGCGAAAGTTGGTGGCATAGATGCTGTGACATGGATCAAACCAAACGGAAATATTACACTTCACAGAAAATGAGAGAATCTGCTCGACTACTCAAAAATCTTAGAGTGTGTAATGACGACAATATGTCTATTAGTGACTTTCTTCGTCCTCAGTATTTTGACGACATTGTGCAGGCAGTTTTACTTACTAGTGGTCGAACAACGGGGTATGCTAAGTCTGCTGGTACAAATTACGGTACTGGAGATATGGAGAATCAGAGCTCAGATGAAAAACCGTCGGTCGCCTTGAAATTAGGGTATAATATTAGAAGGCTTACAGAGTTGAAAAGAGCTTTTGCTATCCGTACAAATGACAAGAACAAAGAAAGGGAATGCAAGAAATTTCTCGAACTATACACGACTGAGTGGAACGAAAAAGTATCATCACTGGCTCGAGCAAGTGCTTCATTAAGAAAATACAACAAAGTGGACAAGTTGCCGGAAAGTGAGGATATTAAGAAATTGGTGTCTACCTAGAGACAAACATTGAAACCTGTGTAAAGGAGATAAGTTCAGTTCCAAGTCCTGAGAAATATCGACGGCTTCAATCTTTGGTGCTGACACGACTTACTGTTTTCAACAGGCGGCGAGCAGGAGAAATGGAACAGTTCCCGTGAGTATATTACTATTTACTTTCTTGACAATACAATGTAAGAAATCAAAAAAGCATTCAACTTGTACCATTCAGCCAGACATAGTAAACGCATCAAACACAAGTGTTCTAATTGTCGTCTTCTAACCCTTATCTTTTCAATATGACTATGTAGTGTTATTATTTTCCATAAGTCCCATCAATGTCACGATATGAATAGACTAAACATGTTATGTATGTTAACATTCGTAAGGCTATGGCGGAACAAAAGTTAGTTTGCTTCTTTATCTGGCATAATTCATTAAAACGGTAGAATTCAGGGCTTAGAGTTGTGGTCGTTCTGGTTGCATATGCGACCATTTGTTTTATAACGATGATTGCACTACGCAGTTGTATCTTGCTACTGTTTTTTACAAGATAGGTAGGACATCAAAACTCAGTAAAAGCCGTCAGTGGATGCTCACAATATTTTTACTTTGTCCTCCTTTGTAGGCTTATCTGTAAGCAGCAAGTCAGCCTAATACTTCGTCTATCAGAAAACGCATATGATTCAATATCTCTTATGTCATCAATTCTTTTTGTGTTTTTGACAGGTTGTCAGCATATGTTGACCGACCCAGATGGAAGAAAGACCGCCTTGAAGAAGTTCACAGAAACCTGTCTTCCTTAGAGAGACATCTTTTGGATTCTCTGGACATGATGTACATTCGTGGAAAAAGGGGGCGGAAAGTGGCCGTCATGATACCGAATGACTGCAAGGAGGCCATGGAGATTCTCTGTAACCAACGTACGACGGCAGGAATTACTAATTCGAACAAGTACTTCTTCGCCAGACAGAAAACAGCGTCATCACATTTACGAGCCTGTGACTGTTTAAGAGAGCTGACCAAAGAAGTTGCGCTGAAGAGTCCAGAAGTGATACGGTCCACGAAAATGCGAAAATATATCGCAACCGTTTCGCAGGTCCTGAACTTGAACGAAACACAATTGCATTGGCTTTCGGATCACTTGGGCCATTCCTTGAATGTACACAAAAATTTCTACAGGCTACAAGATTCAACTGTAGAAATGGGGAAGGTGGCAAAACTGCTGCTAGCCGTTGATAAGGGGAAAGTTGGTGCCTGTACTGGAAAGTCATTGGATGATATCTCTTTTGAAGGTCAGTATCAATCATACTGTAATGAAATATTGCGAACTTCTTGAGCCAAAAAAAAATCAAAATGAAAATTGTCTTTTAAAAATTGTTCAGATGAGTTATTTGGCAGAGAGATTTTGTGTTGACCCACTGAATATTTTCACGGACAAGAAATGTCATGTACCTTGGCAATGACCTTTTCATTACATCTCAAGCCGTTTTTGTACAGCTTATAAGATATATATTAAAATGGCATTTGTGTGGCAGGTAATGGAACCGTCAACTCGACGTTTCGTAGACACGGCTAACAAAGCTGCTCGTTTAAAGCTGTTCGCGAGCGAGTTCTTGATGGGGGGTGAACATTTTCCCGACTAACAGTGAGCAATTTCGACACATAAAGAGGAAATATAATTCTCCCTTATCCCAAAGGCTGACCTGAATAACGCGACCCTGATTGACCTTTCCCGTTCTTGGTGTGTGCGCTGTATTCTTACACACTCATTCCAGGGCACCAAGTACGCGAGCGGTCAATCGAGCCTGGAATGAATCGCGTATCAAGTTATCACGAGGGCTGGTAGAAATTTGTTAAGTCAATGACATTTAGGGCCAGAGAAACAAATTATAGTCCCTTTGATTTTTTTTAGCGACAAGTTTTTTACGCGCCAGCAAAATCGCCCCCTTGTAATATTGTTACTGATGACTGTGAGTTTAAACTTTACAAACTGTCAGCGATAACCGACACATGACATTGACATGACATGTAGAACAAAGTCTGAGTGTTTTCACATTCTCCGATAAGAAAAAAAACTGTGTAGGCTATACATGCCCTAAAAGTTTAATTTGGAATTGTACATTTGCCAAATTTCTAAAACAAAATCAAGATTGACTCAAGTAGAAACGGGAACTCAGAGGTACAATGTTTTCAGATGACGCGAACTTGTATGTCAGAAATGAATGCCAGAATTAGCGTATTCAACCAACGACCCAGTTGCTGACTTTGAAATCAGTCTTGTTTATTTTGCCCAGTGTCCCAAGGGCAATACGATCAACAAAATACGAATGACACCAGCCATACTCCCATACTCAAAGCAACCAGCCTTGCTGCAGTTCATAGCCAACACCTGTTTTCGACGATTTTGTGTTCCGGGGGAAAATGGTCGGGAACAGGTTGTAAGCTAAGGAATCCTGTCGTCTTCTGCTCACAGCTACCCGGGATTTGAGAAACGGACAAGGTGCAATAGGGAAGTAATTGCCCCATCCCTGTTGGCTGCATTGCATCGCTTATCCCGGTAAATCGCCAATATTTGACACTTTTTGCCTGACGTGGCTCCCCCCGCGACGGTGTTGACTGCTGCGTCATGAGGCGCGGCTCTGAGGGGCGTGGCAAATAGCCGAACACTCTCGACATACAAATGCCTACCTTGTACTAGTTTTCGGTAGTTTTTGCTTATGAGTTTTCTTTCTTTCAATGGTCACGATTACAAGACTTTTGCCTTTCATGTTTAGATTTACAATAGATTATGTATTATTTTGCGGGCAGATATAATGTCACCTAGTGACAGTGACAGTGAATATGCACCATCGGCTTCAGGAGAACAGCAACAATATATTGATGCTGGTACAAATCGAAATGGAGAACACCAAATTCACAACTTGACAGACCATGGTAATAAAGGTAAGCTGCCCTTAGGTCTACCTCTTCGTCCCAAATTCAACTAAGCGTAGCAGACATACTTTACTGTCTCTTTTATCTGTTTACTTTTCATATTTTTGAGTACTTCCGCTCAATGCGTCGATTTGTTTTCGTAAAATAAATATCTCAGATTAGATAGTACTAAATCTGCAATTTATACTTTTGATAATTCTTGGTTTTTCTTGGTAATTATTTTTCAAAACTTGTCTTCTCTGAAATCATTTGTAAAATAGCACTGAAATTTGGTCTTCAGGGTCCTAGGATTATTGTTGGTGTTAATTACATTAATTATGCAATTAGAGGCTATTTCAACACTTTAAGGCAAAACATGGTTTTTCTCTCTGCCACTTGTCTTGAAGCTTTTGACTTGAATATGCACTTTTAGGACGAAAGAAGATTAGTAAACACACCTGTTGTTATAACCATGGGTTTCCTAAGGGAGCTTTTATAGAGAGTGGTGTTATGAGCTCATTACCTTCAGTGTTACCTGCACCATTTTAGGAATACCTTTATTAAGTTGGTTGAAATTAGCATAAATTCTCTTATTTAATTTTAGAATTGTATTCCTTTTTTACTCAATTTTCATAAACAAACAGTTCTTGGTATTTTTTATTGTTATTACCCAAACTCAATAGTATGAACATTATACAACGATACTTATGGTTTTTGTTTGGTAGCTCTGTCATCCGGTATGCCCTACACAACAGGACGAAAAATGAAGTCTCTTCAACAAACATATCTAACGGCTGATGGAAGGGTTGTAGAACTGCGCCGCAGTCCAAGAAAGCATCCTGGTAAGAATAATAGATAAGGACTAAAATTTCACTTTGCATTGGAAATTTAGAATTATCCTGCATTCATGGCAAAGATTAATGGCTTTTATACAACCCTTTTCAGAATTAGAGCGCGAAGCCACTGCAGTGAACTGCAATAAAACTGCTCACTCTAATTAGTTTCAGCTGTAGCCAGCTGGCAAAGTCGACAACATTGTATGTCCCATGCAGACAGTTTGTCTGGGAAAGTTGAAATAAAAAAGATTTGTACATGGACCAGTGCATGGTAATGTTACATTGTATCTTAATCTTGAACAAAGGGTGCCAATCGTAAACTCTCATTTACAACTCGAGCCTCAGACAGAGCTAGTTTTGCCTTTGTACAAGCAGACTTTTTGGTCTTTATCAAGTAGCCTTGTTCAACACCAAAGTGGTCACGGCTACAGCTGAAACTAATTAGTGTAAGCAGTTTTATTGCAGTTCACTGCAGTGGCTTCGCGCTCTAATTCTGAAAAGGGTTGTAATACGGTTCAGGTCACTCGGACAAGAACAAAGTGAAGATTTTGCAGGAAATACTCTTCATAACCCCAAAACGTATCGATTGCTTATCTGCCCATCATTGCCGGACGACTGTATCATATTTCAATCGAGGAATATGAAGGCACCTTAAGTCATTTAAGTTTCATTTAAACCCTTAAAAATAATTGTGCTATTTCCGTACTGTGTACTTAATGAACACCTCAAAAATATTACTAAGTTCAAACTTAATAGTTTTGATATGCTTATCAACAAATATTACCTATATCTGAGTCTAAAAAACTGCAAAAAAGTTAGTTTTAAAATGTATATGGCAAAGCCAAGTAGTTTCAACAAAATAATATTTTAATGTATTGTTTTATCGATTGATGCCAAACAAATAGAAGCGTTTATGTTGATAGGTTCTTGAACAACTTTAACTTACTTTGCAGGAAGTCAGCTCAAGTCAACACAGGTGTCATCGAGAGTACAAGTTCAAAGGACTTTGCAATCATCTTTTGATCAGAAGAAACAACCTGGTAAGTTATCAGAGTACGAGTAGAAGGAGAAAAGTGTTTGGTTTTGTCAGAGTATCATAAAGCCGAAAAGATGTATTTGTTGCTGGTAATCTCCCACATAACTTTGAGACCCAAAAGTATTTTGAAGCTTGGGTGTTGGCAGCACAGCTTATGTATGATAACTTAATTCACCATCTTCATCTTGCGCCCCTCAATTTCACAATACCTCTACGATAATACTAGTGCTTGTCACAAAACTTTTTTTATGGGTTACCAGTCCTTGAAGATGATACCACTCACTCTTTTCAAGTGAGGATGAAAATTCTGTTTAGAATTCTTATCGAAAATCTCCGCTGATAGAACTATTTCAATCGCTTTGATATTTAGTGCAAAGAGTATCAGGGATTACTTCATTTGAATTGTGTTTCAATTTTCATGAACTATACCAACATTAATACGTTGTGGGACTTTATTTCTTATTTTATGCCAATTTATGTCAAAAGATCATCTTCTGTGATACTCTCTTCTCAAAGCTTTCAAAATAGATTTGAAGATTTCTAGTTTATGCCCTTAGTGATAAATATATTCATAGAAATGTCCAATTGAATTTGAAAGTCTTTGAAAGCGCTCATCTAAGAGCTTTAAACTTAGTAAGTATGCTCATAGCAATGACCCTATTCTGATTTGTCATAGTGCATATTTGGGATGTTTACTATTTCTGATAGTATCGTTAATTTTTCTGATACTGTTCACCTACAGCCTTTCATATTCGATCTGCGAATTTCTTCTCATTTCTTGAAAGTAGTCCATTTTCAATTACCTTTTGACACCTACAATTTGCTTTAGATGTTTTCATATGTTATTTGTTGACACTAAGTGCTAACAGAGTGTCTCTGGACTAAGTGACTGTGTACGGATAAAAAGTGCTTTAGTTACATAACATGAAATTACAGACACTAAATTATCTGTGAATTATTAAGTAGAAAATAGAATCACATGATTTTTATCATTTATTTTCTTAAAAAGAGCATAGTGGAGCTCTGTTCACTTGTAGGTTATCTTCCCTAGTATATTCAACAATATCAGACTATATTCCTCAGGAGATCTATGCACAGCCTAAATTATCATATTTATGTCAGTAATGAGACTACATGTGTAAGACGAATAATATCTGGTTTGTTTTATAGCTTCAATCAAGAATTTACGATCGCCCAGAACAGAAGCAGGCGAATCTTCACCAGGAAAACTGCCTACGGATATCCGCAGAAGTCCAAGAAGACATTATGGCAAGTGTCTATAGTCTTTTCGTTTCTACTGTCATCGTAGTCCTGATAAATTCATAGTTTACTGTTCGAAATATTGAAATGCAAATGTATTGTAAAATATCTCAATCTTCTAAAGGCTATATACAGGAGAAATAGAAAGATTAGAACAAATAGTACTATGCCTTAAACAACAATATTTTGTTAATGAAACCAAGAACTACTAAGAATAAAAGTAAATATATTGAGGGGATCGGACAATGTTACATATTTGTCAGATTGGTTGCATACACTGCCATGTCGTATCAAAGACTACAATCACGAAAGATCAATAAATCCCAATGCTATGTGTACCAACGTGATAGAGAAGGAAAACGAATTCTACTTTAGGGTCTGCTTCAGGTCAAGTGTTCTGTTGTTCCTAGTATTTAAGTTAGTAATATATTATCGAAGTTCAAACTGTCAATAATTTGTGAACACAAAACAAGTAGTTTTTTTATTCCGCATTTTTACATTTAAATTAGCCAAAGCGAATCTTTGTTGTAAGTGGTTGACAATCCACAGACCATTTGAGAACAATGTTGAAAATATAATTATCCTTCTCTTGAAACCTACCCTAATGACCTAAACGTTCCATTGTTGAAAATATATGAAATACTATGTCAAAAGTTTATGTCATTTTGTCTGCTTTCAAAATAGTTGTACGACATGTGACTACAAAAGAAACTGGAGAAAATGCTGAGCAGGAGTTTGTAATTTTTTAAACTAGAATCTTATTGTTAATCAATAAATATGGAAGATACGAATGCGCTACAGTAGAGTGACAAATAAATATATACAGCTGTAATAATAATTCTGGAAAGTGGCAATTACAATATCACATTATGTTACCTCAACCCTTCAGAGAGTGCCAGTGTTTCACACAAGAAGACATCATCAGCGTCGTCTTTAACAACAAGTGTACTTAACCCGTGCAGTCCAAGTAAACAACATTGTAAGTACCAGTAAACATTTCGTGACTGTAGTATGTAGTTTTATTGTGGTAAGATTTGTTAGGAACGGTTTTCACCGCAGGATAAAGAGAACACAAGAAGACTAATTTGGGATAATTGGATAGTGTCATTTAGTCGGTTTAATCTTAAAATGTAAGCTCATCTGGTTTTCTTTTTTGCAATACACTTGTTTTGATGGGTAATTTGTAACATTGTAGCTTTCTGCTACAGGGTACCTTACGTAATTTGATCAATTAAAATGTCATATTCTCCTTAATTAGTTTCAATCGTTACATTTGGTGAATTCAACTGTGAGAAAAGCCCATGCAGCTACTAAGGTATTGATTGCATTGGAATAATCTCACTCCCACCTATATGATAATTATTAACAAATAAATTAACACTTTATTCAACTTAATTTATTATTCTAATGAAGTTTGCTACCATTCTACTTATAAAAGCTTATTATTCAAACAAGTGCACACTGTTCTTACACAGCCTTTTCTTTACTCCAGTATATGGAGAAATGTATTAAGTGTCATGATGTGATGTATAAAGCTAAATATTTTTACCAGGCTGTCAACTTCTCGTTTGTGAATTAAGATATACCGGTTAGCTTATTTTAGTAACAAGGAGGAGTGGAATACAGCACAACACGACTTCAGTTTGTCATCTCATTGCAGGTGCTGGGTTTGTAAGATCGCCCTGGACTAGCGATGAAACTGAAGCAGTCTGGAAGCATCTTGGACATCTGATCAAAGCTTCTATAACGCCAAACCAGCAGCAATGCCAATACTGCATCAAAAAGGCTGCACCCGTACTGAATTGCAGATCTTGGAAGGATGTCAAATACAAAGTCAGAAATACGATTGTAACAATTTCCAGACGAAAACGATAACTGAGCTGTAACTTTTGATGATATTTCCCTATTTTTGTTTTGTCACATCAACCAAAGCTTCTACCCCAGAGCATGTTTAGAGACACAGAATTCAGCTTGCCAATCCATCCCATACATGTGTAGACCACATAATTATTAGTGTTGACAAATGATGACCTTTTGTAGAGTTCAAATGTACACATTAACAGTGCATATTACAAAAATATAGACTCCCTGTCAGCAAACAAAATATTTGGTGTTTCAACATTCATTGAAGAGAAGAACAAGAATGTGCAATGACATACAAAACAAAATGAGTGGAAAATTGATCAAATGTTACAGCTACTGGCACTTTATATAAAATTACAGAAATGTTATTGTCATATTATTTGTATGATTTATCCAACATGCCGGAAAGAGCATTTTGATAATTTTATACATAATCAGTGAGAAAAACTGTTATATAATATCAACCGCAAGGGCCAGCATAGATTATAAATTTGCAATGAGACACTACATTAAGCAAAAGTACAAATTTAAGCTCAAGGTTGTCTACTTCTGTGACTTTTGACGACATCGAAAAAAACTTCGACTTGTTTAATAGAGAAAGCAAAGTAAGTGATGAAACGGTAAGATAGATTTCCTCTCTTGTAAAGTATTTTTAAATTACAAAGATGTTCTGGCCGTTCAGATCAACAATCGCCATATTGACATTCCAGTGGGCGATCGTGAAAGTAGCGTTCTCCTTTGTGCCGACAATATTGTGATTATAACTTGACTCCAAGGATAAACTTTAAAGAGCTATCACAGCACGTCTCGCCCACTGGTGTCAAGAATGGCACATGCTTGTCAACAGGTCCAGTACTTGAATTTTCCATTTGAAAACGAAGTATAACAGACAACTTCAGCTTTCATAACAAGTATTGAAACAACATTTTGATGAATGATGGAGCAGGGAT
Organism: Ptychodera flava; assembly: GCF_041260155.1. NCBI lineage: Eukaryota > Metazoa > Hemichordata > Enteropneusta > Ptychoderidae > Ptychodera > Ptychodera flava. The sequence continues at coordinate 111,111 of NW_027248407.1, forward strand.
AATAACCGTTTGAGCACTGTCAATGTGTTTTTAATAATTTGTTTTTAAAATGTAATGACTCATTTAATAGTCTACCACACAACCGTATATTTGTAAAATAATAGTTTGGACTATCCTCAATTATTGTGCTTATATTTTAAACTAATGTTTAAAATGGAGCTTTTCAGTGTTTGAATTTTACAGCTGCTAGACGACAAGGTCTTGCGATCGTCATCGCTTTCATACATCACAAGGATATTGTTCTTGACTGAACTTAGTTTTGGTTTGTCCATCAGGCAGATTTGTCCGCAGATGTACTAGTATTCAAACGCCCTTCTCCTTATTGTTATTACATGTATTACACAAATATGCATACATTGGAAGAGATGTTAATAGTAATTGTTACAGCTTACTCAAGTTATTATTGAAGGAAATAATCTTCTAGTAGCTAAAATGAAAAAAAAATGCGTGACGAAAATAGAGAGCCTGGCAACTACCTTTTTGTTGACTTTTTGTCTTCTCTTCAACCAAATACTTTGGTTGTCAAGATTGTAATGACAAATACAAGTGTTTCCCCAAAATGCTCTATGTTATGTTTGATCATGAAGGTGAAATTGCAATGAAGTCGATGCATTAACTGTCATGTGAACGTGAAATTTATAATGGTCTTTTACGGAGTAGATTGTACTACACATCCATCATATTAATGTATCATTTCCATTTGATTGAAATATATTATTAACCTCTGACAATGACGCGCCAGCTTTAACTTGATCTTGTAATATTCGTAGAGGTACCTGTGGCATAGACAGGCATTCAACAGGATTCAGCGTTCAAATTCAAAGGCAGTAACGATATGTTATATCACAGAATATTAAAACATTTGTCAAATTTTATACTGGAACATTACTGGTGAAATCTTACTTTGTTACACATGATATCATGATCTAGACTTACTTGATATAAAATACTGATATTTTTATAAGCATTCCTTTTTATGATAATGGTAAGTTTAAATTTCCATCTGATAACGATTCCATCGCCTTGCTGAGTTTTACTTTATTAATTGTAATATTTTGCATTGACAATGTCACTGACATTGGATGAATGTATCTTGCAATATTAGATATATCCTTTGTATTTGCAGAGAATAGCAGATATAGGAGAATATGTATGATTAACAAAGCTCCATTGGTAAAAAGTAGATTCTGTTGAATTAATTTGCTGTTTCCTTCCACAGTTAATACTTTCGCAACTTTTGATTCCGTTATTCATGTATGCTTCATGTATGCTTCATTTTATGAATTATGAATGATTACTGTAGTCTTCTCTTTAAGTTTGCAGTTTGTCTCCATCAGGAGGTAATCATTAGGTCTAGAAACAAAACAACAAAAATGTCAACTTTATCGAAGTACTATGCAGTTTCAGTAAAAATGACAAAATGATGCACTTCTTTCTGGATAGTGTTTCACTTGTCTCCTACCACTCACCATTACCAGTACGATCTACACTATCATAGCATCTGTTTCAGTGCAAACTTTTCCAACAGAGAATACCCTGAATTGTTTAAGTGAAGAATTACTTTAGAAAACAGGCAATGAATAATATCGCGGAAAATGTAGTCCATTTATTAAACAGAATTTTTACACAACTTTTGTAAGAATTTTCATTTATTTCGAATCACCTACCATAATAAACTGTCTGAAGACAATGTTATAAAATATATCATCCAGTGAGTGTATGTATTATGTACATCATTTGTGTAGTGACTGCATAGCTTTTTGCAGCTAGCCGTTTTGACAACTGAGATGTTCTAGAATTTACTTGAATTTGCTGAAAGTTTACTTGAAACTCTAACAAAATCGTATTGCCTATCAATGTTAGTGACTTGCACTCATATCTCATCAAAATAACACGTACAGGTTGCACATTAAAAAGTACTGCATCAAATAATTCATAATCAATAGTGTATCAGAGCTCTGCTCTGTGTGGCGCTTTCATTGCAATGGCCATTCTCACCAAGGCTAAAAGTCGCTACAGTTTCAAGTACACTTATTCACAAATTTCAATTAAACTTTGATCATACCGACTTTCAAGTCAATATTAAACATCTCAACTGTCTAAACAGGTTGCTGCAATGATTTCTGTCGTTGCATGATAAGGCAGTTTGCTGTTCTTCAAGTGCCATTGCCTTAACATTTGTAAACATTCAATCTTATATGTATTGAAATCTGCTGCAGAGATGGCGACATTTGAACCTCTTCTTGCTCTTTATTGTTCCCACCTTGCTACATCAGACAAAAGCAGATCCCACTCAAATCTCTCACTTTTACAGGAGTATAAAATGTATTAATATGATGTTTCGAACTGCACTTCTCAATGATTTATCTCCCGAGTATGTAGACGTGTGCACTGTCCAAATGATGTGGGAGCGGAGGTGTTCAAGGCCACCCCCACCGACAAACCTACCGAAAGAGTATAACCTCTGCAATTTTGACACCACCTTTTCTTCTCATAATGTACATATTCCCTTATTTTGACTCGAGCATGATCTTTGAACCCACATTGGCACATTAACCTATAATTTGTACAAGTGGTTGACGAGCGTGAAGTTTGCTTCATCCCCATCCTCAGAACCAGGCTCCCATGACTTCGATTGCGACGTAATGGCTATGATTGTGTGAAAAATGCAATTCTTAAATCGGACGAGCAGGTACCAGAGGCTTACCAGCAAACGTTCAGAACTGTTCACAAGCAAGGCGATCAAAGTCATGTTGACTTTGATAAAGAAAGGGAAAGATAAATCGATATATGGTTGCACGCGAAAGGAATAAATCAGAATTATGATAAACTAATTAGGAAGCTAATGTTGGTTGAAGTGTTTAAACGATGTGTACATGTTGATATAACAAGTCACTTGGATGAACACAAAGTTCGAAAGTTGCAAAAAGCTGCCACAGTGCATGGCTGATGATTATTCTTTGACCTACAAACCGAGCTTTAATTGAAGCAGTCAAATCGGTCAAATCCTTGTCAAGTGATTTCCTATCTCCAAATCAATATAAAAATCTAAATAAAATTCTCCATCTTATCATAAAGTCAAGGAAAAATACTAATTTCCAAGAAAAAGGTAAATTTCGGATCTTAAAGACTACCTGTGCCTGATGAAAAAAGAAAGGCCATGTCATTTCACTGTAATGGGTTTTGAAAAGTCAGGTAAATAAAGTAAACATTGAACTGACTGCTTACACCATTGCAGGGAGACTTCCAAAAATATCCAGTGTCTTTAAAATTGGAAATTTGTTGAAAGGTCAAAGTCGGATGTTATAGACAATTTTAAACCCTTTGTCTTTGAGGGATTTTTATTCTTAATTAGGAATGACACTAATCTTCGACTCATAAAGATACTGCGTGACACAGCAGCATCATAAACTTTATTATTATAGAGTGTGTTACCTTTGTCTGAAATGAACTCAGCTAAAGTTGATGTGTAAATAAAAATTGTAGAATTGGGTTATATTAATGTGCCATTGCATTCGATAAATTTACAGTCAGACTTAGTTTCATAACCTGTTACAGTGTGAGTACGACCCACTCTACCTGTTGAAGGTATTTCTATGTTACTAAAAATGATTTGGCTGGAGGAAAAGTGTTCCCCAATGCAATTGTAACTGAGAAATCTAAATTGATGACGGGCGTTGTGATCATGAAACCGAAATATTTGCCGCTTGTGTTGTAACTAGGGCCATAGGTCAAAAGGACTCAATTCATAGTAAAGATGTGACAGATAGATTTAATGATGATGTTGATATAGGACTAGATGACACCTTCTTTTCTCGACTTGATAAGAGTCACTCTACTGTTAATAACGGCAAAGATTTCTCCAATCTCAGTAATAAAATGCATTCTAAAATGAGGACTCTATCAAGCAAAATTTCAGTCGTAAAGACTTATTACAGAACAGCAAAAGGATCCTGAAATTGTGAATTTAAGGGAAAGGTCATTGTCCCTCAGTGAAATTATTTCTATACAAAAAATGGCAAACTTATAGGAAACTGGCGGCTACCTGATGCATCAGCTGAAGATGAAGGAAGAATTTTTGATCTCGTACAGATATAATTAGTTTAACCCACGACAATCTATGAGTGGGTACCTTGGAATAAATAAAACTCATAATAAAATTAAGACAACCATTTCTACCGGTTAAACGAGACGGGATGTGAGTAGATGTTGTAAATCATGTCAAATGGTAGGCAAACCAGATCGAAAGATTCAAGTTGCCTCCAGCCTATACCAGGGGTTTCATTAAGAGCCGGCAGCCGGCGAAATTGACCGGTTACTCTCACGATTTCGCCGGCTACTTTTTTGGAAATTTGAACTCTTTCATAGCTAAAATATTTTTTACCTTCGGAAATGATACGGACAAATTTCACAAGCTGTGTAATCAAACTTTTCAACGGCTTTTATGTGAAACAAAATTTAGAAGACGAGCGACTACTACGATCGCCTTGTACTACGATGCAGCACGGTCTTGCGTATACTGCCTCAATAAGAATCGGAATTGCAATTGACGATTCTATTGGCTACCTGAATTGCTGATTCCTATTTGGTTACCTTTATATACGCAAATGAAACGTGCATACTACACCTGTCGGCCGTCGTTAGCTCAACTCAAAATGGTCGATGAACAAATGAAGACGGAAGCGATCGCAAGGTCAAGCTTCGCTGTACGATCCTCGGTTTTGAAGTGAACCAAGAAACAAGAGAAGGATAATTCCGTGGATTTAAACTGCTTTCGAAGGCAATGACCTGATTTTTTTCGAACGAAAAACTTTCCGGTTACAGTTGGAATTTTAGTAAGCCGATGTGCGTTGCACTACGGTAGGCGTAATTGTGAAGGAGTTTAACCAGCTGGACGTATGATATGTACTGCTCTTCGGTCTATCGACGCCAATAGGAAAGTCGCCCAGAGTGGTTACAATACTGTCAGACCTCTAAATTCACTTCAAAAGCGATCGTCAGGTTAAATCCAATTGTGCGCTTCTAAACGTACAAATTTTCATATCCTATATCAAGGTTCTTACTTTGCATACCCATATAGTCAAATAACCTTGAGGATCTTTGATTCTATTTTCGAAATATGGTAATGATTGTCATTTTTATCATTACTCGTTATATAAATTATCCTTTTTACCTCCTTAGTGGTATCAAAGTTCTTCATCTACAGATTTCCATACCAAACATCAGGGTTCTTAATTTTAAGCATAACATTATGAGTGTTTCATCCAGGATGGCATCAACAAGGGGAATTTTCCCCCCTTTATCGGAAAATTTCGGGGGCATTTCACCAGTTCATGTGTTCTACTTGTACCTCTAAGGTGTGACTGGCACCATTTCATGGAAGGGGGGAGTGGTCCCCTTGACAAATTAATTGGGGGTGCCAACATTGCAACAGAGGGGGAATCCCCTATCCCCCTGTCTAGATATAACACTGTATAATATCATCTACATATCAAATTTATATCATTAATAATTATTAATAGTGAATTATAAAAGGTTACCTCCTTAAAGCATAGAGGCTCTAAAGACTTGTTTTCTTTGTTCAAATTATCGTCAACATCACCACATTTTATCATTTTTAATTATGAATTATCATATTTAGGCCTAATCTCCTAGGAAAATGGCTTTTATGATATGAACACAAATTGCCATGGAACACTGCTGACTATTCCCCTGAAAATACTAGAAATTCAAGTAACTGTAAGCTGTGTAAAGTAGATGTTAGTAAATTTTAGCTCATTTTTTCAGGGTTTCCGGCCTTCGGCCGGGAGGGGGAACACCCCCTCCCGGACCCTCCCCGACGACGACCGCTTTGTGGTCATGGCAGATGCAAGCCGCCTACTTTTCCATTCTAGCCCCCTACTTCAAATCTTAATGAAACCCCTGGCCTATACCCGCTTTTTTCTGAACCATTTTAGTCAAGCTTTGATAGATGACTACAGCTGCTAACTATGTCAGGTTTGACTGAGTGCTTGTTTTATACTCTAGAACCTTGACAACCAAACAATTTCAGGCCTAATGAAAGCCAAAAGGAGGAGAAGAGGAGAGTGCTGATTGCAGGATGTTAATTAAATGAAATCGTAGTCAAGAGAACATACTACACAATTGTGTTCCGATGTTGCTCAACTAGGAAATAGCTGCCAGGTATTGTTGTGGCCGATGCCTTGATTGTAGTATAAATGAACGTAATGATTTATGCTTGTATGGCTACAATGAGAGTTTATATAAATCGGGTGTAGGGGTCGCAGTCAGAAAAACTGTAACAATTAGTTCAGTTATTGAACCAATCTTTTTAAGTTTGGGGATTTGGCCGAGCGGTTCTGTCTGGGGCTTCTACGCTAGGTGACTGGGTACCGTACGTTGTGAATTCAAATCCGATTGAAACCACCGTAATTACTTCAAGTAGTGTCGTCAATATTGCGAAGTCATCTCTTCTAAATTATAGGAGCTTAGATAGTAATGTACGGGTTTACAGAGGTTTCACACATAATTTACTGCGACCCTTGTTGTAATAATAACTGTTTCTGCCATTAAAAATAAAATTTAAACATCAAATCCGCTCTGACATGAAAGAGCTCTATTATAGTAAGTGTTTGGGAGGAAACATCATTCTGTATCTTTGCTGTAACAAGTTACCAGTAGTGCTCAGTAGACACCATGGCTAGTCTGCATGATGTTTGTTTGTCTTGTCACTTGTCTACTTCGATGTTTCAACCGTGAAGGAAAGCATACTACCAAATAACATTAGCTTCCTGTGACGTATGTGTGCAAACATTCCATTCGACCAGTCGAAGCACACTTGGGCGCCATTTATTCGTGGTGAAGGAGAATCGCGCAAATTACCATGATGCCCGACTTGGAGCTGTAAATAGTTGCTTGAAAAGAAACTATATACCAACATCACTTTTCTGTAAGTAACAACCAAGATTTTTATTCACTTAGTTTGTATTGCACTGCCAGGTTCCAAATAAATTTAAATTCAAAAGAGAAAAAAGACAGCTGTACGTAGACCATTGACTGCCAGGTCTGATTTACCATGAGGAGTGGGCACATTCCAGTATTCGATTCATGTTGCTGATGAGGAATCTTAACCTATCGCTTAACGTTAACACATTTGTAAAATTACTCCAAAAACATCACTTTGCAAGCTAATGTAAAACTTACAGGTCTTTATGCCTTGTCCATCCGGACTTGCACGTTCTCATGCTTTTGGCGGCAATACAAAATTTGGCGGGAAATACTGCTCGCCATTGCAACACTGGTACAGGTTGACCCCTTAAGATGTATCAACAAACGAGACAGACAGTGTTACATGCATCTTCACCCTAATGAATCAAAAAACCTCTGTCCAGCGATTGAGATTCGATGGGCAGCAGGAATTGGGGCAATGCCGGTGTGCTTTTAAAAAATGTATCCTTTCCCCGTCCCGTTTTCAAAGTTAGACTCTCTATTTTATCTAACGCTGTTAAACTTGATCCGACTCTCACAAATAGGGATGAACTTACAAATACAGCCAATCAGACACATGCACAATGCCTCAGTGGGAGTAGTTCGATTTCAAACACCTTGGCTTTGGGGCAAGATTACATTTAAGAAACGCCTTTCGAGAGGTATCTTTGTGTGTCACCGTTGGAATCCGTTAGCATCTGTCGTCAGTAGATTTTTATTTATCTTTCAACTACTCTCCGGACAACAGCCCTCCCCCGACCATAAGTGTCATCGCGCAAGTGGCGGTTTTTATTTTTGTGGACAGTCTAATAGCTCCGTGATTGCCAAAACTGGGCCATTTTGAAGGGCGCTTAACATAATACGGCAATTTTATTGATAATTTGATTTTTACCGATATCCTCCCTATGTGCCTTTTAGTAGCATCGTAAAGTTAGTTGCGTAGACAGAGAATGCCCATGCTAGGAGTGAGAACCCAATATGCCAGCTCTCAAATAAGACGTGGTGATGGTGGGGAGGTGGTGGACTCCGGGATGATTTGAAATTTCTTGGGATAGTAAGGGGCATCTGTAAACCGTCTGCACTAGTCTTGTTCATGGGGGTTCTGAAAATATGTTCGTTCCTATTTTTACATCTTCAGATTCCATTCCAGATTCAATTAAAAATGATCGAATATTCCACATTGTCAAGTCATCCAATGGCTCTAATGTTAATAATAATTAAACAAATTATGGAATCATTTTGTATCGTTTCATGACAGCTGATTTTAAATATTCTAAAATAGTATGAACACAAATGAATTTTAAAGTAACAATGGACAGAAGCTGAAGCTGCTGAATGATCAGTAATTATTTTAAACGTAATATTTAATATTTTTCTCATCTCAATATTTTCATTGTATTTCAGATGGTTTTGTTTTACTGAATTGTTTAAAATCGTGTTGAAATGCGTATGTTTATTAATATAGCTTGAGTATGAATATGCTGTGTTGTAATTAACAATTTCGAAGTTTAATTTAAGACTGGACTGACATGCAACTACCTTCAATACGAGAATACACAATAATGATGAAAGCTCATTGATAATCTGAATCATGAATATCTCAACATGATAGGGTGTAAAACGACAGATCAGGGTTGATACAAAGAGTAAAAATAGAAAACAAAGATACATGTATTCAGAGTAATTTCAAACCCTAAGGTTATCAAACTGCATTTTACGCATATGTACTAAACAGACCTGCTATAAAATATTGTAACCTAGGTTATATTTGCATACGTTTAGAATATGTGGACACTTTTTCAGCATTCCCGCTCTTTTCACAGGTTACCTCAAAATCCAACTCTCGCAACGTTGCTGAAGAAGATGGACTCGTCTACCGTAGGTGCTCTTGAACATCCGGACAAAGTGAGTTGACATCACCTTCATATTATAAGAATACAAATCAAATCAAGCCATGATGATGGCGTTCGAAAATGTACAAAGCCGTCACTCCAGATGAGTTCGAGGCGTAAAATTATAAGGTTCTAGAATTTTTCTCAGTAGCCATTTACTCATGTATACGATGGCCAGATGTGCAAGTGTAACAAGTTAAGGCACTAATATGTACTTCTCTTCGAGGACGCAATCCATCTCAAGGACTTTTAACATTATGAACCATACCGTGTTACTTTTTCCAACACAATGGCAAACGAGGATTGTCAGAATATCAGTCACTTACAATGTTATTTTATTCATACAGAGAATAAGATGGCGACAAAGATCTAGAAGAGAAAAGAGTCTGAAACGGCTGAGAAACAAGAAGAATAAAAAGAAGAGGGTGGAAACACCTGTCATGAAAATGGAAGGATCACCAACTGCTCCGAACTATCGTCGTACAAATTTGGAGCCCGGACATAGTCAAAAAGATGTTCCTCAAAGCTATGCATACGTGCTCCTGGAAAAAATACAAAAGTTGGAAGAACAGCTTGCAAGCTCTGCAGATTATAGAAATACCGCTGGATATCCCAAAGCATCTGAGATAGATAACAGCATACGTTCGAAAATTGCTCGCATGACGAGTGGTGTTCCATATCAATATGCTCAACTACTCGTACAAAAGGTACAAAACCTCAAAAGACAAGTTGCAATATCATCATCAGTCTCAGATATAGATCACACTGTGGATGGACAATGCACGAGATCATCAGCAGGTCTTGATAGTAATCAAGTACAAAATATGACTGAACCATACGGAGATAGATTACCACTTTCAACCAGCATGCAGACTTCGGACATAAAACTTGCCAAATCTTCATCGTTTTCAAATGCCAGTCCAAATATTGAAGACTTAAATTTCTCTGACATTTCGGACGTTACTTCTGACATTGTATCTACTTTCGACATTGATGCATCACCTGCAAGATTCTATAACAAACAGTGTACCAAAGACAGCTATCAAGTGAAAATATTAGCAAAGAGATTCGAAAACAAAATAGCGAGGTTAAAAATTTTCTGGAAAAACTTGCTATTTTCAGAAACTGATCGTCAAGCTATAATGGTAAGGGAAGCTTGCAGAAAGCGACTCGCCTATACAAATGCAGACCTATATAAACACTTAAGATGTTTACGACGATTGCTGTAATTCACACTCTAATATTCACATTTATAGTATAGCTTGGTTCAGGGCAATCATCACTGTCATTCACACATTAATATTCAAATCTGTGGTATAGCTTGATTCAAGGCAATTGCCACTGTCATTCACACATTGATATTCAAATCTGTGGTGTAGCTTGATTCAGGGCTATCACCACAGTCATTCACGTATTAATATTAATATTTGTGGTACAGCTTGATTAAGGGCCATCACCACTGTCATTCACACATTAATATTCAAATCTGTGGTATAGCTTGATTCAGGGCAATCACCACTGTCATTCACACATTAATATTCAAATCTGTGGTGTAGCTTGATTCAGGGCAATCACCACTGTCATTCACACATTAATATTCAAATCTGTGGTATAGCTTGATTCAGGGCAATCACCACTGTCATTCACACATTAATATTCAAATCTGTGGTATAGCTTGATTCAGGGCAATCACCACTGTCATTCACACATTAATATTCAAATCTGTGGTATAGCTTGATTCAGGGCAATCACCACTGTCATTCACACATTAATATTCAAATCTGTGGTATAGCTTGATTCAGGGCAATCACCACTGTCATTCACACATTAATATTCAAATCTGTGGTATAGCTTGATTCAGGGCAATTACCACTGTCATTCACGTATTAATATTTATATTTGTGGTATAGCATGTTCCAGGGCCGTTACCACGGTCATTCATACAATAATATTCACATTTATGGTATAGCTTGATCCAGGGTAATTACCACTGTCATTCACACATTAATTTTGATATTTCCTGTATAGCTTGATAAAGGCCAATTATTTTTGTCATCGACTAATAAATAGATGTGACAAAATTTAGGAATACATTTAGAAATCAACTAGAAACCTTACTAGGTTTAATTGACATAGGTTTATATTAGTCGTTTTTTTTATTTTGCAAACGTTGTCGTATATAGTTAGCTGTCAGTTTTGTAAATTAAAAAATGCAGAAGAAGAACTAACAACAATTATGGCTCTATATGTGCGTATATATCGTCTTCTTACTATTCCTTCGCCTAGCCTACTAATATGTCACCAGGTCAGCAAAGTCAGTTAACTTTTGATATCTAAGTTTGGTGGGCAAAACACGTAGAGTTCCAGCTCGACCATTACTCCGCGGAACTTGTCTGCAAATTGAAAGCGTTTTAAAGGGCGCAAACTTTACAGTGAGTACAATGCAGAACTGTGTTTTACCGTGGACCGACGGCCCTAACACGCAGTGATTAATGACTCATAGTCAAAGGTGAGACCTCAAGGCTAGGGGTCACACACAAGATGTTGGAATGGTTATTCTGTAGCTGTCATTACGCGGGGGTAATCATGAATTTAAACTGTGAAATAATGTATGTGATTGTGATACAGATGTCAAATGTATCCGAATGTCCAAACTTAACACTAAATTCATCGTTTTCGTTTATACATCCTTTAAAGAGTCTAAGAAGAATGACAGAAAGCTGCAATACACTATTCTCAGTGTTGTATTGGCCTGGATTGGGCCGTTAACCCAAGCAGAACTTCGCCGTCAGGTATCTTTAAGTCAGAACCCTTACGGGGCCCCTCAGCTGTGTACTATTACTTGGGCAGGCTACCACTTCTGCTGGTAAAATACACACACTGTCTTAAGTCCTGTACAAACCTGTGTCACGACACGGAGGCCAGCAGAAAGAAAAAGCGTCGCTTTAATATGAGTTTGCAAAATACCACAGCACAATATATCACATATTTACCTTAAATACAATAATACACAAATATATCAACAAAAAGCAGAATATTTGTGGGTTTTTTGTTGATTTTACCAAAGCTTTTGATTCGGTATGGAGAGTTGGTGTTTTTCATAAAGTTCTCAAAAATAATATTAATGGCAAATTATACAGCCTTATTAAACACATGTACACTAACACAAAATTACATATCAAAACAATCAATTTTGTCTCGTCCGGCTTGAAAGTTGGAAAAAGGACTGTGTTTTAAGTTCTAGTCTGTTCAATTTATATGTCAATGACTTGAAAATAAATCTGGGCAAAGTAATTACTGAACCACCAGAGTAGAATAATACTCAAGTTAGCTAGTTATTTTACGCTGATGGCCTTGTCTTAATCTCTACCTCAAAAGTAAGATTTGCAGAGGGAGCTATATATACTACACATATTTTGCTTTAAGTGAAAACTCAATTTACAGAAAACCCAATAAATTAATTTTAGTTAATCTCCTATGATAGAAAAACACTTATTTAACTTTGCAGTACATGCACCAAATCTGTTAAGAGCTATACATACCTAGGATTGACAATTAAATCAAATCGTCGTTTCATTTAGACAATTACAAATTTGGCTGATAAAGCAATGAAATCATTGTATAATTTAAAAAGGGTTTAATTGCACAACAGTAAGATAAAATTTCCCCTAGACATATTCAATGTTTTAATTAAACCTGTTCTACCGTATGGCTCACAGATTTGTGGACAAGACCTCATGGATTACAAAAAAGGGAAAAAATCAGCAATTCAAAAATATTACTTCAAATTTTGTAAGACCATTCACAGTGTAACATACAAGCTTGCAATGCAGCGGCGAGGGGTGAATTAGGACAATTTCCACTTCTACTTTAGAGTCAAACTTAATTTTTTTAAATACTGGCTTAACATTGTACAATTTCCACATTATTTTCTTGCTGTAAAGCTGAGGCGGAGCAAATGCTAAACGACACTAACAATAGATCCTGGTTTAACTGTGTAAGTTATTTAATTAAGGAAAACTGTGTGAACTTTCTCCTTGATAAAGCTTCATCACTTAAACGCCAAAAGGTTATTGCTAGGTTAATGGAAAAAAAAAATTAATAAACAATTATGAAGTCCTTTGGAAAAAATTGACCGGTGATGAAAATAGTAAACTAAGAATGTACGTAAAAATATAACAGTTTAGATTAAAACCAAACTTAACACAGTTACAAGGTGAGAAAAAAAATTACTCACAAAACTACGCATATGCAATCATGATCTAGCAACTCCAAAAAAGGGAGACACACTGTTTCAAAAACCCAAATTACTGAAAGATACTGCAATCAATGGAACACTAATGATATTGAAGATGAAATGCACTTTTATTAATATCTCAGAAATACTAAGTTCAAAGAAATAATTTTTTTAGTAAAATTAATCTCCCAAATAATACAACTGCAAATCAGCTAATTTCTCTATCAACAAAACAAGAGTTGTGTTTTAATGGATAACTTGCAGATTATATTTTTACTTTATATAAAGAAAGAAATACCAGTTACACTTATTATTAACTAATATTATTATACTGTATTACTTTATCTTTATTGGAGCAAAGTTTGAACTTTATTGCCACAGATGTTATGTAAATCCTATATTTACAAGCAAGCAATAAATTATTATTATTATTATTATTATTATTATTATTATTATTATTAATTGATTGATTGATTGATTTTTAAACATCCTCTGACTGCAACTGTAGATTGTATTGGTATAAGCAACAGGTTCACGTGTGATAAGCTTAGCCGTCAAAAATGATGTCGTGCAGTATTAAGTGCGTCAATGGCACTGTGAGACGAGTCAAAATTCAGAGAAAGGAAACTTACTCCCAAATTTGGCAGATTTAGAGCTCCTAAATATTACCAGCGCACTGGCATACTGATCAGCGATCGATAATGACTCATAAATTTGTTTAATTTTAACCACTGCTAGTGCATGGCTCACTACTGGAACTGGTCGTCGTTTGTCTACCTACTGATACACTATAATATTGCATCAGAAATTCAACGTAGCTGTAGTAATAACGTTGTAAGAAATAAAGCGCCTTCTCTGTCTCTATCACTTGACCTACCTCACTGTAATAGTTTCAGAAACAAGTCTAATTATAATGAATCTATGAATTCGGCCAAAGATCCATTCCAAATATTTCTCGTGAACTCATAAATGAAAACGTTGTGCAAAATGTGTCTGATTCCATCATTTATCCAGAAAAATTATATTATTGAAACATAGTGCGAAGCTCAAAGCTAGTTGCAACAATGAGCTAAACCACTAGTGTAGCAGCAATTTCATAATAAGGTGAATCCTGTATGCTTACCAGCTTTATTCATACAAAGATCTTGCATTTGTTTAGAGAACCGTGGGGATAGCCAATATTACAGAAATAGGTCATATTCAGTAACCCTTAGGCCCTATTTCGTATTCGTTGACCTCTCAGTGAGCAGATCTTACATGAGCACTGGTACCGAAACAAAACTACATACACTAAGCTTTTTCCTAACGAGTTGATTTATTTTTGAAAAGCACCAGAGCACAATTGCAGTGTTTGGAAAGATAATTAGTGTGAAATAATTGAAGAGGTGCAAAATGAGACATAGGCGAGCGACAAGGAATTATGGTACTATGTAGATGTGGCAGGTAGTGGACTTAGGTAGTGCATTCAACTATAAAGCGCGAGATGGCGCTCGCATACCCGTTCTTAAAGCATTCAGCTAATAAAGATGGCGGCACCAGTAAAAATATGTAAACACAGACGACGACGCCGGTTACTTTCGTTAAATTACGTACGTACGACGAAATTGTTCTCTCAAGTTATCATATCTTAGTAGTTCCATCGGGTTATTTTTACTGGCATTCAATTCAGCGTCCTAAAATATGATCATGTTGGTTATATGAAATACGCGAAGAGCAGATACGAGGGAATCGAGCATTCCGTCCAATGATTCTCTGATTTATTGATTTCGAAACATGTCTAAAGGAAGCCACATGTCTAATAAGCAACAATAATCGCTAAGGAATATAATAACTCGTTTTTGCTAAAAGTATTCCGCTAGCATGAACTGTTTGGATTGTCACTTTTGTTACCCCACAAAACTAGTACCCCGTATACCTGTTTATTCCTGACAATTGTAAACAAAAACATTATTAATTATTCATGAGTAACGGGAACCCCACAAGGAAAATGTGAGTACCCCGGAGGGTATATCTCCACCTTACAGAATTACCCCATATACAGGGACCCCAGGTTCCGGATTTGTGCGTATGTGTGTGTTTGTGGGTGTGTTCGTGATCTGTGTGTCTTTAATACAATTGCGACACCATAATTAAAGAAATGTTCCAATGTCTTCAATATTATAATGAAGTAACCCTCTTAAAGCACAATGTCCGTTCTGACGTCTTAGGCACTTATCTAAAAGGAGAAGTAAACACTTCCAACTCAAGAATATAAATAAGAAAAATAATGAAAAACAATACAATTCTGTCTCTGTCTCTCTCTGTCTATGTGTCTCTCTCTCTACCTCTCTACCTCTATAACTATCGGTTTCTGTCTGTGTGTCTCTCTGTCTTTCTGTCTGTCTGTATGTCTATCTGTCTGAATGTCTATCTGTCTGTCTGTCCTGTCGCTTTGTCTGTCTGTCTTTTGTCTGACTCTGTCTCTGTGTGTCTCTCTTTCTGTCTATTTTACTCTCTCCCCTCTGTCTGTCACTCTGTCCGGCTCTCTCTCTCCCTCCCTCCCTCTCTCTCTCTTCTCTCTCTCTCTCTCTCTCTCTCTCTCTCTCTCTCTCTCTCCTCTCTCTCTCTCTCTCTCTCTCTCTCTCTCTCTCTCTCTCTCTCTCTAAACTAGATGGTAAGTATACTTTGAAAATATGAATGTGAATTAAAAGTTTTCTATCCTGAGCAAGATTACTTTCACCATCAAATGTTTAACCTTATAGGAGGTTTGAATCTTTAAGAGACCCTCGTAATGCACAATGTCTGTTTTGAGTTCTTGGGCATTTAATAAAAATTAGAAATATCCACTACCAACTAAAGATTATAACTAAGAAGAATACAGTATGAATGGCCATGGCATATTTGAGTTGTTTAATAAATACATATATTTCTGTCTCTGTCTCTCTCTCTGTCTCTGCCTCTGTCTCTGTCTCTCTTCTCTCTCTGTCTTTCTATCACACTCTCTCTGCCTCTCTGTCTTTATGTTTCTGTCTCTGTGTCTCTGTCTGTTTCTCTGTCTGTCTGTCTGTCTGTCTGTCTGTCTGTCTGTCTGTCTGTCTGTCTGTCTGTCTGTCTATCTGTCTGTCTGTCTCTCGTCTATCTGCCTCTCTCTCTCTCTCTCTCTCTCTCTCTCTCTCTCTCTCTCTCTCTCACTCTTTCTCGCTCTCCCCTCTTGCCCCTGAAATAGAAAGTAAGTATACCCTAACGGAAAGATTTTATTAACGATAAATACTAACACCATCCAATATCTGTATAAATAGAAAATATAACTGTTTATTAAAAGTTTCCTTTGTTTACGGAGAACGTCAATTAGTTTCACAGTCAAATATTATGCTGATACAATGTTTTGACTGTTTTTATTCTTCAAAATTATAATAAAGTTACTCTGTTATAGCACAAAGTCCCTTTGACATTTTAGGCTTTTATTTAAAAGGAGAAATACACGTTATAAACACAAAAATATACGATCAAAAACGAAGTATGCACTGCAAATATGTGATTGAATTTCCATAATAAAACACATACAACTCTCTGTCTGTCTGTCTGTCTCTCCGTCTCTTTGCTAACTGTCTTCCTGTCCGTCCGTCTGTCTGTCTGTCTGTCTGTCTGTCTGTCTGTCTGTCTGTCTGTTTGCTCTCTCTCTCTCCCCTCTCTCTCTCTCTCTCTCTCTCTCTCTCTCTCTCTCTCTCTCTCTCTCTCTCTCAAATAGGACGTAAGTATACCCAAATTGATAGTTTTATTAACGATAAGTACTTTTACACCATCCTAAAATGTATCAATTTAAAATTTAACTGTGTATAAAAAGTTTTCTTTGTCACCGACAACCTCAGTTAGAATCGTCATCCAATGTTTATACCTGATATGAAATTCGAGTCTTTCTATTTTTCAATACTATGATGACGTCACTCGTTTGAAATACAAAGTGCGTGTGAATTGGTTACCTGTTATTACAAACGGAGAAATACACATTACAAACACAAAATATACGGAAGAATAATGCAGATTGTACTGCAATAATGTGATTGAGTTGTTTAAGATAAACATATAATTCTGTCTCTGTCCCTCTATCTGTCTGTTTCTGAACTAGATGGTAAGTTTACTTTGAAAATTTGAATGTTAATTAAAAGTTTTCTTTGCTGACCAAGGGTGTCATATACTTTCACCATCAAATGATAAACTTTATATGAAGTTTGACTCTTTCAAAGTCTTCAATATTAATGAAGTGACCCTCTTAAGGCAAAATGTCCGTTCCGATGTCTTGGTCACTTATTAAAATGGAGAAATAGACACTACTAACTCAAAAATATAAATAAGAAAAATAATAAAAATATACAATTTCGTCTCTGTCTGTCTCTGCCTCTTTGTTGCCTCTCTCTCTCTCTCTTTCACTCTCTCTCTCTCTCTCTCTCTCTCTCTCTCTCTCTCTCTCTCTCTCTCTCTCTCTCTCTCTCTCTCTCTCTCTCTCTCTCTCCCTCTCTCTCTACCTCTATAACTATCGGTTTCTGTCTGTGTGTCTCTCTGTCTTTCTGTCTGTCTGTATGTCTATCTGTCTGAATGTCTATCTGTCTGTCTGTCTGTCTGTCGCTTTGTCTGTCTGTCTTTTTGTCTGACTCTGTCTCTGTGTGTCTCTCTTTCTGTCTATTTTACTCTCTCCCCCTCTGTCTGTCACTCTGTCCGGCTCTCTCTCTCCCTCCCTCCCTCTCTCTCTCTCTCTCTCTCTCTCTCTCTCTCTCTCTCCTCTCTCTCTCTCTCTCTCTCTCTCTCTCTCTCTCTCTCTCTCTCTCTCTCTCTAAACTAGATGGTAAGTATACTTTGAAAATATGAATGTGAATTAAAAGTTTTCTATCCTGAGCAAGATTACTTTCACCATCAAATGTTTAACCTTATAGGAGGTTTGAATCTTTAAGAGACCCTCGTAATGCACAATGTCTGTTTTGAGTTCTTGGGCATTTAATAAAAATTAGAAATATCCACTACCAACTAAAGATTATAACTAAGAAGAATACAGTATGAATGGCCATGGCATATTTGAGTTGTTTAAATAAATACATATATTTCTGTCTCTGTCTCTCTCTCTGTCTCTGCCTCTGTCTCTGTCTCTCTTCTCTCTCTGTCTTTCTATCACACTCTCTCTGCCTCTCTGTCTTTATGTTTCTGTCTCTGTGTCTCTGTCTGTTTCTCTGTCTGTCTGTCTGTCTGTCTGTCTGTCTGTCTGTCTGTCTGTCTGTCTCTTGTCTATCTGCCTCTCTCTCTCTCTCTCTCTCTCTTCTCTCTCTCTCTCTCTCTCTCTCTCTCTCTCTCTCTCTCTCTCTCTCTCTTCTCTCTCTCTCTCTCTCTCTCTCTCTCGCTCACTCTTTCTCGCTCTCCCCTCTTGCCCCTGAAATAGAAAGTAAGTATACCCTAACGGAAAGATTTTATTAACGATAAATACTAACACCATCCAATATCTGTATAAATAGAAAATATAACTGTTTATTAAAAGTTTCCTTTGTTTACGGAGAACGTCAATTAGTTTCACAGTCAAATATTATGCTGATACAATGTTTGACTGTTTTTATTCTTCAAAATTATAATAAAGTTACTCTGTTATAGCACAAAGTCCCTTTGACATTTTAGGCTTTTATTTAAAAGGAGAAATACACGTTATAAACACAAAAATATACGATCAAAACGAAGTATGCACTGCAAATATGTGATGAATTTCCATAATAAAACACATACAACTCTCTGTCTGTCTGTCTGTCTCTCGTCTCTTT
>NW_027248408.1:0-100000 GCF_041260155.1 Ptychodera flava
GTGGTCTTGATATTTGCTTGGATAGTTATGCGGAGATCAAATGCGTGGAAAATGGAAGTGAGTTCCTTTTTCAGTTTTTCACATTGCCTTGCTGATTTACTGCTTGTGATGGCGAGCCCGTCGTCTCGGTAAAGACCGGTGTTTTCTTTGCCGAGTTTCTTGCTGAGGTGGGAGAGGATGTACAATCCGACGAGCTCACATATCTCAGCTCCGTCAAAACTTCCCATGGTTATGTCAAACATGTCTTCTGAGTTTCTCTTGGTCCATACGGAATCATTGTTGAACAGTGCGGATTTTCTTGAGTGCATTATGATTTCTTCTTCTTCGTCGGAGATGTCGGTGTATTTCCGTGCGTGATGGATAGCTTCTGTTAGCAATTTCTTTGTGATTGACGGGTAGAATTCTATAATGTCAAAGGCGATGAAACTTTTGCTTGCTTTCCGTTGAATTCGTTTGAACCAGTTTATGACATTTGACGTGTTTTTCCATTGATTTAGATAGGTTTTGGAGAGTACATCTTTGTTTATGCGGTCAAGAATTGTCTTGCTTATGGTGCCGATTTCTGTTTTGGATGGATTGATGAGTCTGCAGGTTGGCTTGTTTATGAAATTGTCCTTGTGGTCTTTTAGGGTGATGAAAGCTTCTTTCTTTGCTATTGTTTCAACCCTGTCTTCAATGTGTAGCTTTTCGGTGATGGATTTGGCCGCCTTGTTGATTTCGTAGATGCTATCATCGTTCACTTTTTTGTATGATTTAGTGATGTTGTCGTGTAGGAGTTTATCGTAATGTTCCTTGGATGTTTTGTAGAAGTTAGTGGTTTTGTCGCCGGGATGATAAGTTTATCAATATTTCTTATCATTTTCAGGTCTTGTTTGAGTCGCTTTTGGAAATCACACTTGACATCACGGAATTCTACAGTTTCTACCATTTTCTGGACATCGTCTTCAAAGGCCTTCATCTCGTCGATTTGGGGTGGGTACTTACTGGTTTTGAATCCGAATGTTTCCCTCCTCTCTTCGGTGTCTTCTGTTTTTTGAGAAAGTGTAGTAGTTTCCATCTCATGCGCTTCAGGACGCTCTCTGTTTTCTCGATCAACCACTTCTTGTATTCCTTCATAGGTGGTATAGGGATGTTTTCATTGAATATCCGAAGTTTACTCGTTCCATCTTGGATGCCAGTCTTGACTATAGTGCTCGACACTAATGGGAGCAGTTTACGAAATGGTTTGCTTGTCAATGCAGGCAAAGTATAGTGCTCAATGCATTTCTGCAGGGCGGTAATAACAACCAAATACTACATAAAGACAAGGAGCAAGAGAAGTGGTGCAACTGCCGCAAAAAAGACGATTGTCCACTTTCAGGAAACTGCCTCACCTCTTCAGTAATATACAAAGCCACTGTCACCACAAGCAACGATCAGAAACACTACATCGGACTCACGGACTCAACCTTCAAACAAAGATACACGTATCACAAGTACACTTTCAAACTCCCAAGCACAGAAATAGCACAGAGCTCTCAAAAGTCATATGGAAACTCAAAGACAACAACACAAACTACGATATCAAACGGTCAATTATCGACAGAGCTCCCCCCTATTCAAATAAAACCAAACGCTGCAACCTTTGCATAACAGAAAAACTCCATATAATTTATTCAGATAGCAAATCAACCCTCAACAAACGTGCTGAATTCCTCTCAAAATGCAGACACCGCAGCAAATTCCTCCTCTGTAATAACTGACTTGCCATTGGCCACAACCGCTTATTTGAATATGCATGCCCACCTGCAACACAATATAAACAGTTCAATTGCCGCCAAACCTTCACTCCTGATGATTGCTTAGCGCATGAAACAGCCTGTAGAGTGACAACTACAAGTTCCTAGATTCTCAGTATTACCGCCCTGCAGAAATGCATTGAGCACTATACTTTGCCTGCATTGACAAGCAAACCATTTTCGTAAACTGCTCCCATTAGTGTCGAGCACTATAGTCAAGACTGGCATCCAACATGGAACGAGTAAACTTCGGATATTCAATGAAAAACATCCCTATACCACCTATGAAGGAATACAAGAAGTGGTTGATCGAGAAAACAGAGAGCGCCCTGAAGCGCATGAGATGGAAACTACTACACTTTCTCAAAAAAAACAGAAGACACCGAAGAGAGGAGGGAAACATTCGGATTCAAAACCAGTAAGTACCCACCCCAAATCGACGAGATGAAGGCCTTTGAAGACGATGTCCAGAAAATGGTAGAAACTGTAGAATTCCGTGATGTCAAGTGTGATTTCCAAAAGCGACTCAAAACAAGACCTGAAAATGATAAGAAATATTGATAAACTTATCATCCCGGCCGACAAAACCACTAACTTCTACAAAACATCCAAGGAACATTACGATAAACTCCTACACGACAACATCACTAAATCATACAAAAAAGTGAACGATGATAGCATCTACGAAATCAACAAGGCGGCCAAATCCATCACCGAAAAGCTACACATTGAAGACAGGGTTGAAACAATAGCAAAGAAAGAAGCTTTCATCACCTAAAAGACCACAAGGACAATTTCATAAACAAGCCAACCTGCAGACTCATCAATCCATCCAAAACAGAAATCGGCACCATAAGCAAGACAATTCTTGACCGCATAAACAAGATGTACTCTCCAAAACCTATCTAAATCAATGGAAAAACACGTCAAATGTCATAAACTGGTTCAAACGAATTCAACGGAAAGCAAGCAAAAGTTTCATCGCCTTTGACATTATAGAATTCTACCCGTCAATCACAAAGAAATTGCTAACAGAAGCTATCCATCACGCACGGAAATACACCGACATCTCCGACGAAGAAGAAGAAATCATAATGCACTCAAGAAAATCCGCACTGTTCAACAATGATTCCGTATGGACCAAGAGAAACTCAGAAGACATGTTTGACATAACCATGGGAAGTTTTGACGGAGCTGAGATATGTGAGCTCGTCGGATTGTACATCCTCTCCCACCTCAGCAAGAAACTCGGCAAAGAAAACACCGGTCTTTACCGAGACGACGGGCTCGCCATCACAAGCAGTAAATCAGCAAGGCAATGTGAAAAACTGAAAAAGGAACTCACTTCCATTTTCCACGCATTTGATCTCCGCATAACTATCCAAGCAAATATCAAGACCACTAACTTCCTTGACGTAACATTCAACCTGGAAAATGCTTCTTACCAACCATACAGCAAACCAAACAACCAGCTTCTCTACGTCGATAGACGATCCAACCACCCACGCCAATCCTGGAACAAATACCTATCTCAGTCAACAGCAGAATATCAAACATCTCAGATTGTGAAACAACATTCAAGAAAGCAGCCCCGACTTCGAAAAGGCGCTGAAACAAAGTGGATACACATACAAAATGAAGTACGAGCCCCCGTCACCAAGCAACGAAAACAAAAGAAAACGCAGCAGACGAATCATTTGTACAATCCCCCGTTCAACAAGGCAGTGAAAACCAACATCGGCAGAACATTCCTGAACTTGATTAAGACCCACTTTCCAGAAGGCCACCGTCTACACAAGCTCTTCAATAAAAACAACGTGAAAGTAAGCTACAGTTGCTCCAGAAACATGGGAAGTATAATCAAAGCCCACAACAACCAAATACTACATAAGACAAGGAGCAAGAGAAGTGGTGCAACTGCCGCAAAAAGACGATTGTCCACTTTCAGGAAACTGCCTCACCTCTTCAGTAATATACAAAGCCACTGTCACCACAAGCAACGATCAGAAACACTACATCGGACTCACGGACTCAACCTTCAAACAAAGATACACGTATCACAAGTACACTTTCAAAACTCCCAAGCACAGAAATAGCACAGAGCTCTCAAAAGTCATATGGAAACTCAAAGACAACAACACAAACTACGATATCAAATGGTCAATTATCGACAGAGCTCCCCCCTATTCAAATAAAACCAAACGCTGCAACCTTTGCATAACAGAAAAACTCCATATAATTTATTCAGATAGCAATCAACCCTCAACAAACGTGCTGAATTCCTCTCAAAATGCAGACACCGCAGCAAATTCCTCCTCTGTAATAACTGACTTGCCATTGGCCACAACCGCTTATTTGAATATGCATGCCCACCTGCAACACAATATAAACAGTTCAATTGCCGCCAAACCTTCACTCCTGATGATTGCTTAGCGCATGAAACAGCCTGTAGAGTGACAACTACAAGTTCCTAGATTCTCAGTATTACCGCCCTGCAGAAATGCATTGAGCACTATACTTTGCCTGCATTGACAAGCAAACCATTTTCGTAAACTGCTCCCATTAGTGTCGAGCACTATAGTCAAGACTGGCATCAAGATGGAACGAGTAAACTTCGGATATTCAATGAAAAACATCCCTATACCACCTATGAAGGAATACAAGAAGTGGTTGATCGAGAAAACAGAGAGCGTCCTGAAGCGCATGAGATGGAAACTACTACACTTTCTCAAAAAAACAGAAGACACCGAAGAGAGGAGGGAAACATTCGGATTCAAAACCAGTAAGTACCCACCCCAAATCGACGAGATGAAGGCCTTTGAAGACGATGTCCAGAAAATGGTAGAAACTGTAGAATTCCGTGATGTCAAGTGTGATTTCCAAAAGCGACTCAAACAAGACCTGAAAATGATAAGAAATGTTGATAAACTTATCATCCCGGCCGACAAAACCACTAACTTCTACAAAACATCCAAGGAACATTACGATAAACTCCTACACGACAACATCACTAAATCATACAAAAAAGTGAACGATGATAGCATCTACGAAATCAACAAGGCGGCCAAATCCATCACCGAAAAGCTACACATTGAAGACAGGGTTGAAACAATAGCAAAGAAAGAAGCTTTCATCACCCTAAAAGACCACAAGGACAATTTCATAAACAAGCCAACCTGCAGACTCATCAATCCATCCAAACAGAAATCGGCACCATAAGCAAGACAATTCTTGACCGCATAAACAAGATGTACTCTCCAAACCTATCTAAATCAATGGAAAAACACGTCAAATGTCATAAACTGGTTCAAACGAATTCAACGGAAAGCAAGCAAAAGTTTCATCGCCTTTGACATTATAGAATTCTACCCGTCAATCACAAAGAAATTGCTAACAGAAGCTATCCATCACGCACGGAAATACACCGACATCTCCGACGAAGAAGAAGAAATCATAATGCACTCAAGAAAATCCGCACTGTTCAACAATGATTCCGTATGGACCAAGAGAACTCAGAAGACATGTTTGACATAACCATGGGAAGTTTTGACGGAGCTGAGATATGTGAGCTCGTCGGATTGTACATCCTCTCCCACCTCAGCAAGAAACTCGGCAAAGAAAACACCGGTCTTTACCGAGACGACGGGCTCGCCATCACAAGCAGTAAATCAGCAAGGCAATGTGAAAAACTGAAAAAGGAACTCACTTCCATTTTCCACGCATTTGATCTCCGCATAACTATCCAAGCAAATATCAAGACCACTAACTTCCTTGACGTAACATTCAACCTGGAAAATGCTTCTTACCACCATACAGCAAACCAAACAACCAGCTTCTCTACGTCGATAGACGATCCAACCACCCAACGCCAATCCTGGAACAAATACCTATCTCAGTCAACAGCAGAATATCAAACATCTCAGATTGTGAAACAACATTCAAGAAAGCAGCCCCCGACTTCGAAAAGGCGCTGAAACAAAGTGGATACACATACAAAATGAAGTACGAGCCCCCGTCACCAAGCAACGAAAACAAAAGAAAACGCAGCAGACGAATCATTTGGTACAATCCCCCGTTCAACAAGGCAGTGAAAACCAACATCGGCAGAACATTCCTGAACTTGATTAAGACCCACTTTCCAGAAGGCCACCGTCTACACAAGCTCTTCAATAAAAACAACGTGAAAGTAAGCTACAGTTGCTCCAGAAACATGGGAAGTATAATCAAAGCCCACAACAACCAAATACTACATAAAGACAAGGAGCAAGAGAAGTGGTGCAACTGCCGCAAAAAAGACGATTGTCCACTTTCAGGAAACTGCCTCACCTCTTCAGTAATATACAAAGCCACTGTCACCACAAGCAACGATCAGAAACACTACATCGGACTCACGGACTCAACCTTCAAACAAAGATACACGTATCACAAGTACACTTTCAAAACTCCCAAGCACAGAAATAGCACAGAGCTCTCAAAAGTCATATGGAAACTCAAAGACACACAACACAAACTACGATATCAAATGGTCAATTATCGACAGAGCTCCCCCCTATTCAAATAAAACCAAACGCTGCAACCTTTGCATAACAGAAAAACTCCATATAATTTATTCAGATAGCAAATCAACCCTCAACAAACGTGCTGAATTCCTCTCAAAATGCAGACACCGCAGCAAATTCCTCCTCTGTAATAACTGACTTGCATTGGCCACAACCGCTTATTTGAATATGCATGCCCACCTGCAACACAATATAAACAGTTCAATTGCCGCCAAACCTTCACTCCTGATGATTGCTTAGCGCATGAAACAGCCTGTAGAGTGACAACTACAAGTTCCTAGATTCTCAGTATTACCGCCCTGCAGAAATGCATTGAGCACTATACTTTGCCTGCATTGACAAGCAAACCATTTTCGTAAACTGCTCCCATTAGTGTCGAGCACTATAGTCAAGACTGGCATCCAAGATGGAACGAGTAAACTTCGGATATTCAATGAAAAACATCCCTATACCACCTATGAAGGAATACAAGAAGTGGTTGATCGAGAAAACAGAGAGCGTCCTGAAGCGCATGAGATGGAAACTACTACACTTTCTCAAAAAACAGAAGACACCGAAGAGAGGAGGGAAACATTCGGATTCAAAACCAGTAAGTACCCACCCCAAATCGACGAGATGAAGGCCTTTGAAGACGATGTCCAGAAAATGGTAGAAACTGTAGAATTCCGTGATGTCAAGTGTGATTTCCAAAAGCGACTCAAACAAGACCTGAAAATGATAAGAAATATTGATAAACTTATCATCCCGGCCGACAAAACCACTAACTTCTACAAAACATCCAAGGAACATTACGATAAACTCCTACACGACAACATCACTAAATCATACAAAAAAGTGAACGATGATAGCATCTACGAAATCAACAAGGCGGCCAAATCCATCACCGAAAAGCTACACATTGAAGACAGGGTTGAAACAATAGCAAAGAAAGAAGCTTTCATCACCCTAAAAGACCACAAGGACAATTTCATAAACAAGCCAACCTGCAGACTCATCAATCCATCCAAAACAGAAATCGGCACCATAAGCAAGACAATTCTTGACCGCATAAACAAAGATGTACTCTCCAAAACCTATCTAAATCAATGGAAAAACACGTCAAATGTCATAAACTGGTTCAAACGAATTCAACGGAAAGCAAGCAAAAGTTTCATCGCCTTTGACATTATAGAATTCTACCCGTCAATCACAAAGAAATTGCTAACAGAAGCTATCCATCACGCACGGAAATACACCGACATCTCCGACGAAGAAGAAGAAATCATAATGCACTCAAGAAAATCCGCACTGTTCAACAATGATTCCGTATGGACCAAGAGAAACTCAGAAGACATGTTTGACATAACCATGGGAAGTTTTGACGGAGCTGAGATATGTGAGCTCGTCGGATTGTACATCCTCTCCCACCTCAGCAAGAAACTCGGCAAAGAAAACACCGGTCTTTACCGAGACGACGGGCTCGCCATCACAAGCAGTAAATCAGCAAGGCAATGTGAAAAACTGAAAAAGGAACTCACTTCCATTTTCCACGCATTTGATCTCCGCATAACTATCCAAGCAAATATCAAGACCACTAACTTCCTTGACGTAACATTCAACCTGGAAAATGCTTCTTACCAACCATACAGCAAACCAAACAACCAGCTTCTCTACGTCGATAGACGATCCAACCACCAACGCCAATCCTGGAACAAATACCTATCTCAGTCAACAGCAGAATATCAAACATCTCAGATTGTGAAACAACATTCAAGAAAGCAGCCCCCGACTTCGAAAAGGCGCTGAAACAAAGTGGATACACATACAAAATGAAGTACGAGCCCCCGTCACCAAGCAACGAAAACAAAAGAAAACGCAGCAGACGAATCATTTGGTACAATCCCCCGTTCAACAAGGCAGTGAAAACCAACATCGGCAGAACATTCCTGAACTTGATTAAGACCCACTTTCCAGAAGGCCACCGTCTACACAAGCTCTTCAATAAAAACAACGTGAAAGTAAGCTACAGTTGCTCCAGAAACATGGGAAGTATAATCAAAGCCCACAACAACCAAATACTACATAAAGACAAGGAGCAAGAGAAGTGGTGCAACTGCCGCAAAAAAGACGATTGTCCACTTTCAGGAAACTGCCTCACCTCTTCAGTAATATACAAAGCCACTGTCACCACAAGCAACGATCAGAAACACTACATCGGACTCACGGACTCAACCTTCAAACAAAGATACACGTATCACAAGTACACTTTCAAAACTCCCAAGCACAGAAATAGCACAGAGCTCTCAAAAGTCATATGGAAACTCAAAGACAACAACACAAACTACGATATCAAATGGTCAATTATCGACAGAGCTCCCCCTATTCAAATAAAACCAAACGCTGCAACCTTTGCATAACAGAAAAACTCCATATAATTTATTCAGATAGCAAATCAACCCTCAACAAACGTGCTGAATTCCTCTCAAAATGCAGACACCGCAGCAAATTCCTCCTCTGTAATAACTGACTTGCCATTGGCCACAACCGCTTATTTGAATATGCATGCCCACCTGCAACACAATATAAACAGTTCAATTGCCGCCAAACCTTCACTCCTGATGATTGCTTAGCGCATGAAACAGCCTGTAGAGTGACAACTACAAGTTCCTAGATTCTCAGTATATATATATATATATATATATATATACGTATACTTGAGATGTACAGATAGCTCCGAGTGTTGTTCGTAGCGTGGTTTGGTAATAGTGAATGAATAAAATTGCACACGTCTACTGATCTGCTTGTATATTTTCTGTTTATTCTGTTGGTAATTTTGATACAACGTTTCGTCCTAAAAGTAGGACTTCATCAGGTTGAAGATGTCTACAAGGGAGAATACAGACAAATACAGAACAGTGTAAGGATAGTGTTGATCCTAATTAAATGCTAAACGGACTGAGTAAATTAGAAACTTACAAAGGATATAGAATATGACAATTCTTACCGTTTATGTGTGGCGCAGATGGAAAGTGGCAATTCAAAATTGGCGGTAATGGTTATTTATAGTGCCTGTCCGAGGGCGCTGTGAGCAATTGTTATTTAAATTACTTTTAGCTAAGAATATTGAGGCCGTTTGGTGACAATGTACCCAGTTTTGAAATCCAGATGGATTCTATTTTCTTGTGAAGTGTGTCATCTTGTTTATTTATTTTGATAATCCCTATTATTGAAACGTCGTGAATGGTGTGTTGATTTTCGTTGAAATGAATCGCGACGGGAGTGTTAGTTTTGAGTCTTAGTGGTAGATAGATTGTTATTGAACCTGAGGCGAAATTCTGTTTTTGTTTCTCCAACATACTGTTTATTGCATCTGTTGCATGTGATTAGATACACCAGGTTTTTGGATTTGCTGATGGTGTAAACGGAGTTTGTTACGTGACTTTGAAATTGCGTGGCATTAGTGGAGTACTTGCAGATGTTGCAACCTCTGTTTGAACCGCATTTGTAGAAACCTGCTGGAGGTTTTGACTGTTGTATGTCGCTATGGACCAAGAGGTCTCGTAGATTATGGCTTCATCTATGAGCTATTATTGTAGGTTTGGAATGGCAGATTTGCAGCGAGTTGATTTGTGTAAGATATCGAAGTGGGAATTGACAATTTGTTTGATGTTGGGGTGGTGTGGATTAAACGTTGTTACTAATGGTATGCGTGACTGGTCTTGTTTTGATTTATACTGAAGTAGGGTGTCACGGATATTTGTTTGGCGCGATGTATTTGATCATCTACGAGATTTTCGGGATAGCCACGTTTAACAAGTGATGCTTTTAGCTCATTTAAGCGAACATCCCGCCAGTCCTTTTTGGAGCAGATGCGGCAGATACGTAACGCCAAGCCGTATGGAATGCCTATTTTTGTATGCCTAGGGTGAGAAGAATTGAATAGCAAATATGATTGGTGTCGGTCGGCTTTTTGTAAAGGTCTGTTTCTATGTTACCGTCTGGGTCCACGTGCTGTGTAACATCAAGAAAGGGGACAGAAGTGTTAGAGACGGTCATAGTGAATTTGATTGTAGGGTGAATGTCGTTGATAAATGTAAAGAACGCGGTAATTATTGATCGGTCACATGACCAGATGGAATTGACATCATCAATAAATCTAGCCCAGTCAAGTGGTTTGTGAGGTGTTTGTGCCAAGATTTTTATTCCAGTTGGCCCATGAAAATATTTGCATAACTTGGGGCCATCTTTGACCCATCGCTGTGCCGAATATTTGTAAATAATGTTGACCATTGAAGTTGAAATTATTGTTATGCAAAATGAGGGTGAGGAATTTGATTATGGTTTTTGTTGGCGGGTTCTTTTCTTTGCGGTTTTCCAGGGCAATTTCACATGCTTTGATTCCTTCATCGATAGGAATGTTAGAGTAGAGGGATGTTACATCAAATGTGGCCAAGGTACTACCTTTTGGAACTTTCCCTAGGTTTTTGAGTCTCTGTAGAAAGTGAGTTGTATCTTAGCTTTATGTGGGATGGAAGCTCGGAAACAAGTGGTTGAAGAAAGTGATCTACAAACTCTGAAATCTTTTGAGTAGGGTGATTTATAGTAGAGATTATCGGACGGAAAGGTATACCAGGTTTGTGTATTTTGGGTAAAATGTAAAATTTGCCAGGGGTTGGGTTGGTGCAGATTAAATAATCTTTGGTTTCTTTGGTTAAATTCCCCTCTTTGTATTCTTCTTCTATTGCGTTTGTTATGATTTTGTTGATTTTGTTAGTGGGGTCTGATCGAAGTC
This sequence comes from Ptychodera flava, assembly GCF_041260155.1. NCBI lineage: Eukaryota > Metazoa > Hemichordata > Enteropneusta > Ptychoderidae > Ptychodera > Ptychodera flava. The sequence continues at coordinate 11,109 of NW_027248408.1, forward strand.
GTTGATAATGTTTGGGGTTGTTCAGGATTTTGTCTGCTTCTGCGATGTAATCGGTCTTATTCATGACCACAGTGGATGAACCTTTGTCCGCTGGTTTGATTACTAAATCTGGTCTTTGTCTTAAATTTGTCAATGCATCTCTCTCTCGTTTATTTAGGTTGTTCCTGAACTTATTAATATAGGGTTGATCTATTGATATCATCGTTGACAAAGGCGATATAAGTCTCTAGAAAAGGTTCACGATTAGGGGTGGCGTGAAATTACTTTTTTTGCGAAACGGATTTAGATCCTTGGTCAGTTGAGAGTCGTCGTCAGTATGACGATAGAAAGAAGTCATATCTGTATCTAGCTGGATTTTGTTTGCTTAAGTGGGGGTGGGACAGAACGTGAGTCCTTTTTAGTCCCCGCGGACGAAGTCCGGCGGGGACTTATAGATTGGGTCCCGTCTGTGCGTCCGTCCGTCCGTCCGTCCGTCCGTCCGTCCGTCCGTCCGTCCGTCCGTCCGTCATCAACAGTTTCTCAGACACTGCTAAACCAATTTCGTTCAAACTTGGCACAAAGGCATAGCACTATGACCTACAGATGCACGTTGATTTATTTTGTGATACGATCCAATATGGCCGCGAGGCGGCCATTTTGTTGCGATTTTTCATGTCTTTGGACCATAACTCAGACATCCTTGAACAGATTCTGTTCAAACTTGGCACAAAGGCATAACACTATGGCTTTTATATCCATGTCAAATTATTTTGCGATACGATCCAATATGGGCGCGAGGCGGCCATTTTGTTGCGATTTTTCATGTCTTTGGACCATAACTCAGACATCCTTGAACCGATTCTGTTCAAACTTGGCACAAAGGCATAACACTATGGCCTACATATGCATGTCAAATTATATTGCGATACGATCCAATATGGGCGTGAGGCGGCCATTTTGTTGCGATTTTTTCATGTCTTTGGACCATAACTCAGACATCCTTGAACCGATTCTGTTCAAACTTGGCACAAAGGCATAACACTATGGCCTGCATGTGCATGTCAAATTATTTTGCGATACAATCCAATATGGCCGCAAAGCGGCATTTTGTTTGCCATTTTTCGTGTGTTTGAACCATAACTCAAACATCCTTGAACCGATTCTGTTCAAACTTGGCACAAAGGGATAACACTGGCCTACAAACGCATGTCGAATTATATTGCGATACGATCCAATATGGGCGTGAGGCGGCCATTTTGTTGCGATTTTTCATGTCTTTGGACCATAACTCAGACATCCTTGTGTTCAAATTTGGCATAAAAGCAAAACATTATGCCCTTCATAGGAACACCAATTTATTTTGTGATATGATCCAATATGGCCGACAGGCGGCCATTTTGTTGCGATTTTTTCATGTCTTTAAACCGTAACTCAAACATCTTTGAACCGATTTTGTTCAAACTTGGCACAAAGGCAAAGCACTATGGCATACATATGCATGTATCAATTAACCTTGCGATAGGAGCCAATATGGCTGCAGAACTGCCATTTTGTTGGAATTTTGCATGTCTTTGAAGCGTAATTCAAAGGTCATTACACCCATTTTGTCCAAACTTGGCACAAAGATCAAGCACTATGGTATACATATACATGTCAAGTTACTTCGTGACATGTTCCAATATGGCTGCCAGATTGTCATTTTTTTCCGATATCGCTGCCAGATGGTCATTTTTGGATTTTTTCATGTCTTTGAGGCTTAATCATATGCAAATATTCCTTAACCAATGTTGTTGAGACTTGGTACAAAGATAAAGTACTATGGCATACATATGCATGTCTACTAATTTTGTGATTCGAAAATTCCACCAAACCATGTGTATAGTATGTGCCGTCATGACACTAGAGGCAGTGAGGGCATCGTTATGTGTGATGTAATCAAAAGTTCCTTCAGTGGTCATTACCGGCAGAGATGAGTCATTTATTGAACGTTCCTCAGATTACTTTATTATGCAAGTCACAGGCCTGATGCACCGTTGCATCAATGTCATTCCACAGCTACCTAGACCACAGCTACCTAGACACCAAAGATTATAACAAAATGGACAAGCGGGGACTGTGTCATCAACGATGACTTGTTCTAGGAGACTTACCTCGGCTTCGCTGAGAGGAACACTGGATAAGTTTATAACGGTGGAAGGGTATAATTGAGTGTTGTCAGTACTGGGTTCAGAAGTTTGTGAGTTCTTGTTTCATACTCGGTTGTTGGCGGGCTTTCAAACCGTTTATAAATATATTGATGTAATTGATGATCGGGGAGTTTGACGTTGATGCCATCTCGGTGAAGTTTTCGTTGTTTAGTGTCAGTAATTCTTCGCACCATCTAGCTTTCCCATTGTTTGAGTTCATCGCAGATAGTGGACAAAGCATCTGGTTGACATTGTTTTTTGTAGAGTGATTGTTGTCTTGTGTATTTCTCTATGCCATTTCTCGTGGAAAGCTGTCGAGCTTCTTGGCAGATTCGGTTTCAGCTTGATTTGTAGTCCCTTTGGAACCACACTTTTACGTTTATAGAGGCGTAAAGTTCCACTATGTGATGAAAAGGATATGAGTCGTTCTGCAGATCTCTTGAGATTGTTAAGAGTCTGTGGTGAGTAGCACATCTTTTACCAATAAACAGTACAATATATATATATATATATATATATATATTATATATATATATATATATATATATATATATAGATTTAATATCTTAAGCTTCTGATATGGCTGACAATATTTGAGCAGTTCTGTACGTAAAGCGTGGTTTCTGTGTTTTCCATAATAGGGTTCCCAACGTGTACGGTGGATGGCACCAGAAGCAATCCACGCGTCTGAATTTTCAACAAAGAGTGATGTTTGGTCATTTGGCGTCGTGTGTGGGAGATAGTCACAATAGGTAGGTCTCATTTATAATGTTCCTATTTCAATAATACATCTGCAGCACCGTTACGTATTACGTTTAGTTGGCTTTCAATACATCGATCATTTATTGTCGGACATGAATATTTGACCATAAGCGTTCAGCATGTCTTGTTTAAATGTATACAGTCACGTGTAATCTAAAAATGCCCATATATGGTCAATGGGGTGTTCCTTGGTATTCCAAATGCTTATGTTAGGGTGTTGTTTTTTTAAAAGTGGTCAACCGCTTAAAATCTGTGATTGGTTAGATTTTCTCTTTCCATGGTAGCTATGGCTAAATTGGAACAGGTGACAGTATACCTTCAAAATCGTTTTAAGTTTAAACAGACGCTCTTATGTCACATGCCAAGTCTAGTGCTGTGTTTATTCGTATTTATTTTCTTTTGTAACGCAAATTTAGGACATACGCCATACCCCAGAATGTCTGATAATGAGATAAAAGCATATCTGAAGCAAGGAGGTAGAATGAACCAGCCAAAGTACTGCAATGGGGATCTGTGAGTTTGAATAATACTACTTTTCTAAAAGCAGTATACATATTTTCTTGAGTAATCCTTTAGTGATATCGGTGGTCGTACGTACAATGACGACACAATGAGGATGAAATCTTAACAAAATTATTTCTTCAATATCCTCTACATGTCGTGTGATAACATAATTCAATTGGTTCTGTAGCTTGCTTACAATTCACGCGATTGGTTTTACGTCCTTTTATAAAGTCGGGCTGTTACCATTTTTCTCTAGATTCTCCTTATGATGAGATGTTGGTCCGAAAGCCGAAACGGAGGCCGAAGTTTAAGGACATTTCTAGCGAACTTGAAGAAATGGAACTTGACAAAGAGGTAACTGTATACTCTCGACATGCTGACTTAATGCTTCTTATTGTAACACACTCGCCAAAAAGAAGGGTAAAAGAAAAGTCTGAACTGTGTAACTGGTTATCATTTAAATATATGTGTATTATTTTGTTCTTGAATTTGTTAGTTATTTGTTTTTCGTAGGTTTACATCGACATCAAGGGTGCTTATGAAGAGAAGATTACAACTACGGAGTAACGAAACATCCCGACGTTTTTTGGACTAGACGATTCAAGTATAACTCAAGCAATCATTTTGTCTTTGGCCTAAAAACAATCTGTCTTTGGAATACGTGTAATGAGTTAGCATATTAAGAGACGTTAGGAGTCTAACTACGACACTTTCTTTCTTTCTTTCTTTCTTTATTTCTTTGTTTTTCTTTCTTTTATTGAAAATATGTCATGTATATTCACTTATCGTTAGTAGCCATAATGATACTTTGGGATATATACCTAAGATTGTATTGATTGTATCCTAGTAGAGAGAGTACGGCGCGCCAAATGTTTCATAAATATTTATCTATTCAGTGCAAAAATAAACTGTCTTTCTCGATTGAAATAAAAATTCGGTGTCATTAAGGAAGGAAATAAGTAAGAAAAGTATAATTAAAAACAAAAGATAGAAATGTCATTTAATACTTCATTTTAACTTGAGAATATTCTTTAAAGCGTAATTAGGAAATAAACAATTGTCAACGATTTGAAAAAGTCATACATCAATACTTATCGACATACATACACGTATAATAGTTCCCGTAAAAGGTGCAATGAGTGCTGATTTTACAAAACAAAAAAGTAAAATATGTTATACAGTGGTACGTATACAAAAATCACAAGAAAATTACTAAAAAACCACTACTACCACTCGGAAAAAATATTACAAAAAATTGAAATGTGAACCACATACAGAAAATCATTATAAAAGAATCAGACAAAAAAGCCATGCATACATAAAATTATTTATGTACTTAAGAAAATTAAAAAGCAGTACGTCTCATAAAAAACGTATTATAGAAAATCAAAACTATAATATGAGCCACCAGCCGCTTTGACAGTAAGGAGAGAAAATCAGAGAAAAAATTCGGAAGTGATGGTCTAGACAAAAGTGGACATCATCTACTAAAAAAAAAATGCCATGGACAGAGCAAATACAAAAAACGTGTGGGCCTGTGAAAAGAAAAAAACAAATGAGCACTCGCCACAGCAAAAAAAAAAAAGAAAAAAAAAAAGAAAAAAAACGAGCACTCGCCACAGAAAAAAAACCCAATGCGCGAAAATTACTATTAATTTATTCAAAACACTCATTGTTCACGTTTCCTTCGATCGATGAATCCCAAACACTGGGAATCCGATCACCACGTACTCCAATATTTGACGAAATATTAATTGAGCATTTCAGTGATAACTTCGACATCTTGAATCCTAGCCCTGCGTACGATGCTGTGTGTTCCGCTACAGCTAATCGCCCCGCTCGGCGATTAGCTGTAGCGGAACACACAGCATCGTACGCAGGGCTACTTGAATCCTAGCTCTGTTTGGCTGGGCCGTGCCACGCAGAGCTACTTGAAACCGTACTTGATGAAGTGAAATGGGCAATATCACCTAAAGAACACCCAGGTTAACAGCGAATAGTTCCAGAGAGTCAAGTTAACTGAGCCAATTTCAGACAGTCCACAGTTCAGATCACGAGCGAGACGTACAACCGCAACCCATGACCCTTCATAGCAACACTGCGAACACATGGATGCCTTAGGTGCGGTATGGCAGGGAGCGAACTGCAGGCCTTCCACACTGTCATCACCGTTTATATGATTTCTTCACGGTTATGTGTGGTTCGATAGATAGCGGCCGCCGCATGGTATGCATACCCGCGGCGGCCGCTATGTATCGAACCACATGTAACCGTGGATTTCTACAATGGAATGAATTCAAATACGATGATAATAAACCACCTCGTTGTTTGGTAATTCCTCGTCCATGTCGTCTATCCTCAAAGATCACCCAAAGCATTAAAAATGAATAGTTTTGAAGAAATCTGCTGCGTGTTGAGAGAACGTCCATCGTTTTCCGTGTTCGACAAGACGAGCGACGCAACTTTAACATGCACTATGATGCAACTGCGATCCCGCAGGACCTCAGTGCACAAGCCTTACGAGTATGGCGAGAGTGTCCGGCCTTCGCAACGCCAGGCACTCTCACTATACTCGCAGGGCTAGACCGCGTCGACCGGCACATACAAAACATGTCGATCCCCATTGCAGAAAGCTTCATCTCCACACCGTCCAATATATGGAGCTACGATATTTGTGCAGTAGCCTATACATTGCTCTGGGTGGCAGGGCTGTGGAGTTACCAGCATTATATACGGCCTGGCCGTGTAACGCCGGTAACTTACTGCTCTGCCACCCAGAGTTACAGTATACAGAGAAATAGCGTCAGCTTGATCAGTGTTTGTCAAGTCGGGCGCGTTCGCGTTCTACATGTAGGTCCTACTAGTGAAAACGTTGCCTCGAATCTAAACGGAGTGTTTAGCCTGAGTATTTTTGCCTTTGCCACACTCCGTTCAGAGGCTAAACCCATGGTTACGTGTGGTTCGATACATAGCGGCCGCAGCGTGGTAGCAATTTTACTATGCATACACATGGCGGTCGCTATGTATCGAACCACACGTAACCGTGGGCTAGCGGCTAGCCATCGTATTGTTCGGGTAGGACTCCATGGTTTGGGCACAGTCTGTCTATGGTTTGGGAGAGGAAGGCCTACACTGTACAGCGAGGGATCGCTGGTCGCCGGTGTGTACTGTACCAGCGACAGGACCGCCGGCCGCTGGCTAACAGCCTCGAGTGTACATTGAGGCACGCCATGAGCGAGGGGACCGCTTGCAGCCGACGAACCACCACGAGTGATTTGTCCACTTGTAACTGTTTAATATAGAATGGGACGTAACTTGCACGTCCATGAGATGATATTGAAGACTAGAAGCTCAGAGTTATCGCTGAAGTACCCCATATATCTTGTCCAACATCCGAGTGTGATGATCCAAAACCCTCTGGCATTAAACTGTAACAATCATGCCGTTGAGAATTATTCAATTTACACGTTGGGCTTTTTCTGCAGGGTCCCACTCTTGTTTCTTTTCTCGAACGGGCCTCTTTTTTCCTACTGTTTTTTTTTGTTTTTTTTGTTAACCTCTTTTTTTTGGTAACCTCGTTTTGGGGATTTTTTCAAGCTGACCTCGTTTTGGTTTCTTTTCAGCCTCAACGCCATGCCAGCGCGATCTCGGTCGACTTTTCAATTGAGATTCTCTTTCTTTTTTTAGTCAGACCTGATGGTGATTCGTTTTATTTTTTTTAGTAGTGAAAGTATTATTTTGGTTTTGTTTTTAATCATTTCAATATTTTTTGTGTGTGTGCTTGATTTCTTTTGCTTTTTCCCTTATAATCAGCGTTCATTGCACCTTTATATCAAATACACGTGTATGTACGTCAATAAGTATGGGAGTGTGGTATTTCCAATTTTTTGCAAACAGTTTATCTTCTCATTACGGTTTAAAGAGTATTTTACAATTATGTATTACAAAACATTCTGCTCTTTTTTGCAGTTATACTTTTCTCGTTTATTTTCTTCCGCAATGCCATTGAATTTTTATTTCAATGGAGAAAGACGGTTGCACGTCATCTTTATCTGTACAGACACATTCAAATATTTAATGACACATATTTTCAAATGAATGCTATTTAATTTTACGAAAAGGTACATTAATAAAATGCAAGACGAAAGAACTTTTTTATTATTCATACACGTTTAAGACTTTATTTTGATTTGACAGTTTATTTTTACTGTATGACGATAAATATTTTTGAAACATTTGGCGCGCCGGGGGAGAGAGAGAGAGAGAGAGAGAGAGAGAGAGAGAGAGAGAGAGAGGGAGAGAGAGAGAAGAGATTTTGACATAATACAGTTCATTTAATTTTTAGTTACCCAGAAAGAACGTTAAATTGACTTTGTTCGGATAAAAATGATGAGAGGAAACATAAAAATATTACGTCAGTGTGTTGCGAATATAGATCATATGTTCACGTACACTATCAAGAGGTCGAAGGTTGTTGTTTTACCCCTGGTCAGTCTTGTTATGTTTTTTGTCTTAATTACATTGTTTTTTTACGTCAATAGAGGTCTTCACCAGTGAGTCCTAGTGGATATTTGCATTATACGCCAGTTTAAAATTACACCACGAAACTATACTTAGAATTATTTTCGCGATTAGAATACCATTTATGTCTTGTCAATCTCATAAAAATAATCTCAGTTGCCGTTGATAAATCACACAATTAGTTATCATGGTGGCCATTCGGCAACTCACCAATTAATATTACTTTTGTATGAATGTTCAGAACACAGAAGTCATATACAGTATGGAACGCATATAAAAGTCTGTCAACGAAAATGAGTGAAGGAGTTTTTTGATTAATCTGCATATTAAAGTGATAAATCAGGTAGACACATCTAAACAGTCAGGACAAAACAGTGTTAGTATTGTGATCAATCTTGTTTTCACTGTGATTGAAATTATACTCAGTTATTTGGTTTCCTTTTCTCTGTAACACGATTATCTCCAAGATTGTATAGTAAAGTTATTGCTATTCAGTGAACATATCAACCTTCGTCTGCATCTCATTCGATGGCTTGTTGTGAATTCTTTGGGGGTAAATAAAATAAAATCCAGGTTATCTTAAATAAAAATTATTTTTCTCCTATTAGAAAACACAATGATTGTTGCTTTGAAGATGACATCCACTTCATGTTTCTCTAAAACCAAAACTGTGCTGATTTCTATTCTTTGATTGGAAAGGAAACGATTTGAGGCCGAAAATTTGAGCCGAAGTTTGAGTCTTTCAATATTCAGGCGCATATTTGTATAGATTTGTATGGCATTTTGTACAGATCGTTAAGTCAGTAAACAAAATTAAAGATAGACCGACAGATACTTGGCATGTATGTTATTCAAAATCGTTCTGTTGTTGTTTTCTCTTTGAGCACCTGTCGATCCATATGCTACACAAACGATGTGTTAATAAGTACAATTCATGAACAGCGAGAAATAATGAACTTGAGATGAAAACTATAAGTAGGTCTCTCTTTCTCTTTATCAGTTGTCCTTACTCAGAATGTGTATTCAACAATGGAAAAATGTCAATGTTAAATTTTGAATATGTGACCTGCTGAATCTTAATAAAAGGCAGAGAAATTCGTTACGACCCTATCTATTTCGGAATTAGAAGTATCATAAATAGGTGCACTATGAGGCAATGGACTTGAACTTGTGGCATGTAGGAGTGAACAGTGATTATCACTTTGTCTTAGCAATAGATAAGGGTGCCTTGACATTGCAACGAAGTTTGATCAGTTATGAAAGTAAACCTTGATAAATCAAGATATCAAATATTGCGTCTAGGACCGGTAAAATTATACACAAATATATCATTATTAAACCCTATCTTCAAAGCTGTTAATGGAGTTCACAGTATCTGCGTCAATTTCCGTGTATTCTTAGATTGGAACAATGTCCACAGTTTGAATAAACTCTTAAATGAATAAGGAAATAACATTTCGGCGTTCATTCGTACAGAGTGCAGCTTAATTTCAGGTTCCGAGCAATGAAACTAATTTGGGATAATGAAACTAATTTGGGATAATTGGATGGTGAAGTAATGTCTATTTAATCTGCAAATGTAAACTCATCTGCTTTTCTTTTTTATGTACACTGTTTTTTATGATTAATTTGTAATATTGCAACATTCAGCTATAGGGCACCGAATATTTTTGAGAAATTTGAAAAACGGAAGATCTAATTCTTTCAAATTAGTTCCATACGTGTTTGTATAACATGGCGAAAGTAATAAAATGAATCACACACATAAAATATCTCTTAACAAATCGAGATTCTGATTTTATTTGAAACAAAAAAACCACACAAAAGTCGCCAGCTGTCGTTGTTTTCAGCTTTGTCCGTAAGGCAGTGCAAAAAAACTCTCTCAAATGTTTCACAACATATACGAACCATACAGAATAATTTGTGTAATGGCTTGTTAATGTCATGACAATGCTCTAATTGACATATGTGTAAGTTGACACAATCATGTAATGCAACATATTGTAATCTACATTTCTGCCTTACAGATAAAGTCATCTCTCTCCATGTTTAACATGAAAATCATATTAGTTAAAAAAATAAAATAAAACTTCGTCGTAACTTACGATACCTACACCGTGTATATGAAATTACAGATATAGTATGATTATAGTTGAATAAATTGCCGATATCCATATGAAATAAAAATTTAAATATCAACTTAATTAACCGATAATTCGTTTGAAAATCATGAAAAATTAGAAATTATGAAAAATAAGAAACATGTTTGATATGCAATATTGGCATAGTATTATTTGTTTATTGGATCAGCGCAGAAGACATTTCTATCGGTATAAAATTAAGGTGTTTTAGACCTTATAGTACATGGAATGCCAGTAATGGCGGTCGTGAGTATTTATTAGCATCCACACTGAGGTAAACGGAGATCAACGCAATGAATACATCCCGTTTCTCTTTAAACTTGAAATTCGCACCGAAGAATTCACAGCATTACTGGTATATATTTTCTGTCCAAAAAAAATTGATATGAATGATTGAATTTATCGCAATGCTGGAAGAAGTGTCAGCAAAATAAGTATTCACTTTTGCACATGGCCTGGATCAGCTTCGACGTTAATTTCAAAGACGTTCTTAAAGGAAAATGACAATGGATAATGTACAAAGAAAGTCATGTATTTTCCACATACCTTGAGTCATATATCCATCGGGCGGTGTCCTATCCATCTCTAATGTATCCATATTAAGTTCATGTTTGGATTCACCACTGTAAGGATAACGTTATTACGCATAAGGCTTGCATTAACATAATATTTTTAACATCAAGGGAGAATACAGAGCAGAAGAAGGTGGAAATAACCTAACTGATATCACTGAGAGCCTAAACTTGCAGGAATATGCAATCGCAGACAAGGTCGAACAAACTTAGAGTTCAATGCTCCCTATATTTTACTCGGTCTGTCTGTGAATTGAAGCCTGTCGAATAAACCCTACTATTCAAGAATTCAACTTAACCGTACGTGTTTGAAAGGAATGTGCAATATTTATATGTTTACAGGTAAGTTTAAATGCAGACTATAATTAAAAAACGTTGCCCATTGTTCTTAAACATGACTTCCGGTTACAAGACTTGATGTTGGTACATGAATATTACTTTTTAACTTTGAAGAAGGCGAAAGAGACACCCGTTTTCGAACGGAAAAAGTCAAATCTACAAGTGTTGTCAATGTAATCCCATGTTTTACGAACTAAGACGATTGCAAATAAATTTGGAGAAAGGTATGATGTAGAAATGATTTTTAATCATCAAATTTAAGGTAATCTGCTTTCTGAATTGTAAATTCAAAAAAAAAAAGATTAGCTTAAATTGCAGAGTCACTTGTTTTGATAACTTGTTATATTGCAATTTTCAGCTATAGGGCACTTAAACCTTTTGTAAATTTGAACAATTGAAAGATCACATTCTCCCAAATTAGTTTCGATTGTGTTAAAAGCATCATTACAGTTCTAACCTCAATTACTCTACATAGACTTAATTTATTTATACTTGATTAATTGCTAAGCATATGCAAATGTAAACAAAGACGAAGAGAAATTGAAGACAAAACCACAAATACTATCAATTGTATATCATTCATAGAATAGAGATACAACATACAACAATCTTACCTGCTATTGAATACCGGAGGCTGAAAAAAAATGTAAAGATCCTCAAGTCATCTGCATTTCACAAAGTGTACATCCATCTCTCTCTCTCTCTCTCTCTCTCTCTCTCTCTCTCTCTCTCTCTCTCTCTCTCTCTCTCTCTCTCTCTCTCTCTCTCTCTCTCTCTCATTACGTCTTTAAGTATCTATTAATATGATATTTTTCGCCATCTAAAACAGATACGTTGAATAGTTGTTGAACACAATAAGTCAAAAATGACATTTTTACATATATTTCCACGCGTTTACTTAACACCTAACATATAGTAATTTACAATCGTGAACTTTTGTACGTACCACTTTGCTTGAGCCTGTATTTTTCTCGTTTTCTCCGTTTATTGTTTTGCGGATGATAGCGACGAATATAATGATAAGAATTAGAATCCCAGCAACGATAATGATGATGACCGTAACATTCATAGCGGGGTCGTCTTTATCTGTTGCAACGAAGAAGCAAAAGCCATTAAACTTGTAATGGCGATGATTGATAAAGTAAGATAGTTGTCGAATGATATTAGAAACAATATGTTAGGAATTGGTGCAACAATCCTGAGAACATTTTTCCTACCGAGGATAAATACTGCAATAGGGGGGGGGTGCTAACCAAAACTGGAATGAATAGGTTCTTTGAAGAAAATATGCACACTGTAAAACAGGGAAAAAATCACTAAAATGAGTTACACATTGTCCAAATATATGGGAGATAAGGAACCAAGTGTCGATACATTATAAGAAAATTGACAGGTACAAAAGTTTGTTGAGCAATACTTTTGTTTTTCAATTCGCAGGGAAAGTAATTTTCTTTTGTGTATACTTACAGTTCACAGTAATGTCCATTTTGTCACTTCGTCCATCATAGTCTTTGCTGTCGTTGAACGACGTCCAAGCAACACAGTAGTAACTACCAGCAGACCATCTTTTGATGTCAACGATGTCAAATGCGTGATTTCTCACTCCGCGGTGATCTTCAGTCCAATCAACTTCGAAGACACCGGTAACGTTTGACAAGTACAAAGACATCTTGTACGGATCAGGGATTCCATCCTCTACCGTGCAACGTATCGTAACTAAATCATTCTCGGAAACTGGTCCCGATGGTCCTTCAATTCTTACCACAGGTGGATCTACGTCGTGAAACATACAAAAAGAATATGCATATTTTATTCTAAATATAATAAACAAATAAATATGAATAAATGAATGAATGAATAAATTAATTAATTAATAAAAATATACCTAAGAGGTATTAAAAATATATGTCTCTGTGTGGAAATATTGTAACAATTATCGTGTTGTTTATATTGTCATTGTTACTGAATTTCATTGTGTGTAAGTATTATTTGAGCAATCCCCTCCCGGAAGAAAGCAAACTTTGCTCAACATAATGTAGGGACGGAGCTAAGTACATTATGGAGTTCGTAGTTTACTTTATTCCATTATCGGTCGGGAGGGGGTACATTATTGCTATCAATTTATAGATTAGGCAATGCCAGTGAATTTGTAGAGTTAGAAATTATCTTGGGTAAAAATGGTGGAAAATCGAATACATGATCAGAAATAATCTGGGGATATGACGTCGCAACATTCAATGGTATTGACAAAGCTATAGTATATTTACAAAATGCATTAGTTATACAAATCTTATAAATGAAACAGTGAACTCACATTCTACAACAAGTAACACAGTATCATTTCCAGTGCAGTTGTTCCATCGTATAGCGTATTACTTGCCCTGCATTCATATACACCAGCATCATCGCGGTTAGATCGCTCTATATAGTGACTAAGATTCGACGACACTAGGATGTCACCTTTAGTCCAATTGTGGCTCTCAGCTAACGGATTGGCATCGATGACGCAGTCCAGAAATGCACTTTCACCCTCCGTTACGACAATGATGGAGCCATTTATTTTCACATCAGGGCCATCTGGAAGCAAACCACATATTTCGAATTAACAATGTGAGGGAAAATATGTTTTTATAATCATAATAAAACATAATTACGTCATATGATATCGAGCAAAACGTAGATTCATATATAGATCGGTTGATAGGCAGATCTGGAAGTATGTAGGTACGTAGGTACTTAAGGTAGAATGTACATAAACTGATAGGTGATCACATCAGTAGATGCTTGAATATATATTGACAGGTGAAGGGCATATTCTGTCAATGAAGTATCTGAAATATAACTGTTAGGCGTAGCCAAAATCTTAGAAAGAAAGGTTTATCTTACATTGCACTGCCAGTTCTGCAGTGTCATATGCCATGCCCATGGAGCCGTCGTAAAATATATTACTAGCAATACATGTGTAAAGACCAGCATCAAGCCGAGTGGCATTGCTAACACTGTGGCTCAGGTCCGTGGAGATGACAGCGCCATCTTTAGTCCAGTTGTGGTAGCTGACTTCCGGGTTTGAGACGACGCTGCAAGTAAATGTGGCCGATTCACCTTCTTTGATGGTGGAGTTTCGGTTATCAATGGTTACCTCTGGATTATCTGAAATTAGCACAAGTACGTTGCATCTCCTTTTAGACTATCAAAATATGATTACGAAAACATCAGTAAAGCCATGTAAAGGATAAATATAAGGATTCAGTTTAAAATCAGATTAGAAACCTGTCAATTAATTAATATTTATTTAGAACTTTATAATATATATATGAATTTTGCCTGAAAAAGAGTTTACGGAAATTCGTGTGACCACCACCTATGCCGTAACTAAGACACAATCACTAACCGATATGGCGGTCTGTGTGAAACAGCCACCCTTGATTTACTCTTGATGGCTATCACAGCATTAAATTAATCGTTCGTCTTTAACAACACACATGTTAGAAGTTGTTCCCCGTGCATATTTAGTGTTTTAACAAATGCATGCGCTACAGTTGCGCTGCAATTAGCGTACGCTGTTTGGTGTTGTTTTTGTAAAAAAAGTATATCTGGTTAACACTATCACTCGTAAATAATTTGAATATTATCCAACTGACAGTCTCATATCCGATTTCCTAACTTCAGTCCAGGAATAAGTTAAAATGTTTGGGTTTTTTTTGTTAAGAATTTGCTGTACGTTACAACTGTCATTGTCTTTTTCTCCCTTCACACTTATACCAGGTCAATCTTATCTCTATTTTTCTTCGGTCCTTCCTTCAACTGTGAAGTATTTCCGTTATACGTCTTCTTACCCTGATAACTATTTATATTTTTTCTACACATTTGTAAACGGCATGATTCGGACTTACATTCAACATCGAGTTCAGTTTCGCTGTATCCTATTCCCAGTGTTCCATCGTATAACATGTTACCAGCAACACAGACATAGACCCCGCTATCAAGTCGTTTCGTCTTGTCAATTGTATGGCTTAGATGTGTCGACAAGACAACGCCACCATTAGTCCAATTGTGGTAAGTCGCTTCCGGGTTTGAATCAATGCTGCAGATAAAGGTTGCTCTTTCACCTTCCTTCACTCTCAGAGTTGCCTTTTCAACTCTTACATCCGGGAAATCTGCAAATTATACATCAGCATGCAGCATCCGTTATTGAACACTGATCGTCCTTATTAGATCAATAAATATTAATACTTCTTAACTTAACGTGCCACAGATACACATTAATTGCTATCTTCTAGTAGAGCATCGGCGCCCGATGTCTAAAAGTCTGCGTTTCATTCTTTCTTAAAGGACATATTCACAAACAATATTCACATTTAAGATATGATACAACTGATAAAGTGTGTTGTTAACGCTCAATATACCCCGTGGTGCAGCATTTTAGGCGCCATACTTGTTTTGGTGTTTCTGCTTCTTGAAACATCTTCTGATTCATGTAGATAAACGAAATAGTCGAGTTACCATTGTTTGTTTTTGAAGAAATGCTTAATATTTTTTCTTTTTGCAGAAATGTAAAGGAAGGTTTCGGAACTTACATTCAACATTTACCATGGTTTCATCGTCTGCTGTTCCTGATGTGCCATCGTAAAAATCAACACCAGCGATGCACACGTAAGCTCCAGCATCACTTCGTTGAACATTGTTTACCTATGGCTAAGGTCTGTCGACACGACAGCGCCATCTTTCGTCCAATTATGGTAAGCTACTTCAGGATTTGAATCGATTTCGCAATTCAAGATTATATTTTCACCTTCTTTCACTGTAACAATCTGCTTGTCAACCATTATTTCTGGAAATCTGCCATTCAAAAACCAGTATGCAAAAAAGACAAGTTTTCTTCTTATTCTTAAACAGCTGCATAAGCACATTGTGCATATATACTATGACGTCAGTATTTGCTTCCTTAAAAAATTCATTTCCCGAAAAATCATATTTACGTACATTTTATTGTTTTTTATTACTACAATTGAGACTTCGTAGTGCAATTTTCATAGTGAGTATTAAAGACTTCCATACCGGGTCAACCCATAACTTGTATATCTTACTTCGATAATTATCCAGTCATGTTACATAATGGGTGGTTTAGAAAACGGTTTCCTAGTCATAGGCTGTAAATTAGTGTTCCTTTAAAGTCTTCAGGTTGACATTCGCCTCAGCGAAGGAATGTGCGTAGATCCTTTTCTAATCATCTTTCTCTCTGTATCTTTAATTTTGAGTTTTTTGATAGCTATTAGACATAGATGCTTCTTCATGAAACTGCATACAGAGAATAAACATATCCACAGGTGAAATTCGCCTTTCTGGACTTTGTTCAATAACACTAGCATACCTTGTTGCTCTCGTCTCGTCTGTGTTTATGCTACACATTTGTAAAAACTATTCCATACTTACACTGCACATACAGTTCTGTTTTATCGAATCCTGTTCCCATCGTTCCGTCGTAAAAGGTAGCGCCTGCGACGCAAACGTAGTCCCCGGCATCATGTCTTTGAACATTCTGAATCCTATGGTTTAGTTCTGTTGACACGACAGCGCCACCTCTGGTCCAGTTGTGGTAAGTTACTTCCGGATCAGAGTCAATTTCACAATAAAATGTTACATTCTCACCCTCCTTCACCGTCGCAGTTTTCTTATCAACCATTACATCCGGGATGTCTGAAAAGTATCATTTGGCATTATTATCTATAAATTTGAACAATTTTTGAAGTTTTCAAAAAAAGTTAATTTCTTCAGTCACCAAATACATAATTGGGTTTCTGTCATCGTATTGCCTAGTAGCGATGAGATAAAAAAATGTATCACTTGTAATGGTTCTTTCGGTTCATGAGGGCTAGGATTTCCCCAATGATATATTTACTTAGTTTTGCAATTATTGATCAGCATATAAATGGCAACACAACTGAAACGTGTGTTCCTGATCAACAGTGTTCGTCATGCAATTGTAAATGGTTAAAATTCTCTGTTATAAGCAGCTCGTTATCAATGGAAACTTAAAGAAAGGAAAACTGAAAATATCCACAGTAAGGTTGACCTGTTTTGCGCAAGAATATATTCCAAACCTTTAATAAATTCATTTCAGATTTTTATATGGACGTTTTTAAACTTACATTGAACATTTAATTCAGTTGTGTTATAACCAGTTCCTACGGATCCATCGTAAAACTCAGTACCAGCGATGCACATATAAACTCCAGCGTCACTTCGTTGAACAACATTAATCACGTGGCTGAGGTCTGAGGACACGACAACGCCACCTTTCGTCCAGTTATGGTAAGCTACTCCAGGGTGGGAATCAATTTCGCAGCTCAAGGTTATATTTTCACCTTCCTTTACCTTCAGAGTTGTCCTGTCAACCTTGACTTCGGGAGAGTCTGCGGATCGAATATTATCAATTAAATAACTATTAGTGAAATCAACACTCCCCTCAGCACAATTTAGACTCTTTGTACACTGTATTGTCTGTTCACTTACATGTTTAAAATGGCCTTAACATGTCTACGACAGAATCTGTAGATCATATTACACATAATTAACAGCAACTTATATCTTCAACTTTTTCAGCATTTACATTCGATAGACTCAAACTGTATAGGAGTGGTTTAAGGCATTGAAAGCAGTCTATTGTTCAATGCATTTACTGTTAAATATAATTACTGCGTGGCTAGTTTATTTGGCGCGATTTGCCGTATATGCATGACCTGAAATAATCATCAAGATCACAGTTAAATTCACGGAACCAATATTCATCTTAGGGGTTTAGAAACCTGAAAATTGCTGTCGACGCTTGATATAGTTTTTTCAGTATCATTTTGTTTCAATTTGGCTAACGTTTTATGCATAATGACTGATTTTAATGACACAAGTTTACACAACACCATTCAGTCTCAGCTCAGCACTAAGAGCAAGTTCATTTAACTTGTCGCTGATAAACGGTTATTCATATTTTACAGATTGGTGCGACGGGTTTCGCATTTTTAGACTCACATTCAACGATGAGTTCGGTTTCATTGTATCCAGTTCCTGGCGAACCATCATAAACACATTACCAGCGATGCACACATAGATTCCGGCATGGTGTCGTTGGACATTTTCAATTACAAGACTTAAGTTTGTGGATAAGACGGCGCCACCATACATGTACGTCCAGTTGTGGTAAGTTACTTCCGGTTTAGAATCAATTTCGCAGTTTAGAGCTGCATCTTCCCTTCCTTCACTGTCACAGTTTTCTTGTCAACCTCTACGTCTGGGAAATCTGTCAATCAAAATATCGATTATACAATTGTCATTATAGCTATTTGTACGTCGTGCGTGGCATCGTTACATCCAATATGTTCCCACAGCACCATCAATCTAAAACTTATTTATTGTCTCTCTGACATGTTTTTTTTACCTCCACCTGCCATTCTGTTGGGCCACTGTTTTCACCGAAAAAACATTACATTTATACCATATGTAATTATATATATATATATATATATATATATATATATATATATATATATATATATATATATATATATATATATATATATATATATATATATATATATATAATATATATATGTGTGTGTGAATGTAAACTCCAGAGGTGGGCTCCTGAAGATCAAAATTCACATTCCTTATGATTGTAGTCATCTAATTTTGTCTTACCGCGAGATACTTAGTAATCCATAATAAAAAAAAACAGCATAATGGTTGACCCTTTCTCTACCATGGTTTGGCAAGCACAATTGTATATATATATATATATATATATATATATATGTGTGTGAATGTAAACTCCAGAGGTGGGCTCCTGAAGATCAAAATTCACATTCCTTATGATTGTAGTCATCTAATTTTGTCTTACCGCGAGATACTTAGTAATCCATAATAAAAAAAAACAGCATAATGGTTGACCCTTTCTCTACCATGGTTTGGCTAGCACAATTGTTATTAATTATGGATTAAGATTTAAATTCCCCAACCCTTATCGTTTTTACACATGGCTTTGGTGACTTCGTTGAAGATACACTCAGTCTGTTTTTGTCTCTTTTTAACCAATGTGATAATATTACAGTAGTAGTTGTAAGGATATGTCGACCATAAATACCTTCGCAAGCGCGAAAATGGTATTATAATTTATCATAAAACCTAACCTACAGCATACTTGCCACTGGCTACATTTATCTAAGAGACATACAAATCATGTAAACTATCGTTAAACCTCGGGGACACAATAAGCTCAGTATTCTCTGTCCCAAGGTTCTCATTTCATATATTTGCTTTCGAAATTCCAGTTCACATACACGTTAGCTGAATAGTCGATTCTTCTACAAGAAGCTCTTGCACATTATTTGAGAAAAGCATGTTGAGATAATCATCATCATGATTGTCTCGTTGATTTGCGGGTCATCATTCTGAACGAATAACACCAATTTCGAAACACGCTTTAAGTAAGGAAAACTGGTGTTGAAATATCACCATGAATTACTACAGCTGAAAATCTCAAGGCACCAAGAAGAAATAGCATTATAGCATAACATATTTTATCTATCTATTTATTTAACTTCCCATCTACCTATCTACCTACTTACCTTCTTACCAATCTCTCTCTCTCTCTCTCTCTCTCTCTCTCTCTCTCTCTCTCTCTCTCTCTCTCTCTCTCTCTCTCTCTCTCTCTTCTCTCCAGTATACATACATTGAACAGTGAGATTAGTGACACTGGATCCCATGCCTGTCGTTCCGTCGTAGAACACATTGCCAGCGATGCATTGATATGTGCCGGCATCCTGTCGTTGGACGTTTGCGATGGCATGGCTCAGGTCTGATGACACGACAGCGCCATCTTTCATCCAGTTGTGGTATGTTACTTCCGGGTTTGAATCAACTGTGCAAGTGAAAGTCACCTGTTCGCCTTCTTTTATCATCCAGTCTGCTTTTTCGACGCTTACATCCGGGATATCTGGGAGTCAATGGTCATATCAATAAAGTTTTGCTATACATATCTGATTAAAGTTTCTCTCGTCATAATAACAGCTCTGCTAGGTTTGAAGTGATGGTAAATAAAGTTTACATTGTTGTTCGTGTCACAGCACAATCACCCAAATATCATTAATCTCTCATCCAATCATTACAGTGATATCGGTATATGGATCACATTCAAATTATGTTTTTATCTTGATAGATCCGAAGTAGATAAACTTAATCATTCTTAAAATTATCGTATTTTTTAGTTGAACATGCTCTCACAGGTTCTGCTGGATTTTCGTCGACTCAGTTGTCTATCGCTAAGTGAAAGAACACTTTCTTGAAAGACAATAGTTGCCTACTACAAATAGCACCATTAGAACTAATTTTAGGATTGATAGAGTATTGTAGAAATGTTGGTATAATCACCAGCAAATTTAAACTTATCTATTTTTTTCCGTAGCTCAATTCATTTTACGGGTAATTTGTAAAATATTGAAAATTTCACCCGGAGACTGCCTAACACTTTTGAACAAATTGAACTATTAAAAGATCCTATTCTCCAAAATTACTTCCAAGTGTGTTAAAATAACAAAATGTCGTTCTTGACGACCTTTAAGGTGGGGTATTGTTTTACTTACACTCCACATTTACTTCAGTTTCGTTGTATCCCGTTCCCAATGTCCCATCGTAAAATTCGCTACTGGCAGTACATCTATACACTCCTGCGTCGCTTCGTTTAACATGTTCAATGACATAGTTGAAGTCTGTGGACACGACAGCGCCACCTTTCGTCCAGTTATGGTAAGCTACTTCGGGTTGAATCAATCTCACAGTTTAAAGTTGCACTTTCGCCCTCCTTCACAGTCACGGTTTTCTTCTCAACATTTACGATGGGGAAATCTGTGAATCGAATACTGGAATAGATGTACTCAACATCTGGTTCGCATTTGTTTTTTCGAAATAAATGAGCAGGGGATAATCAACATACCCTTCGACCTATCCCCCTTTTATACTATTGTACACGTTGTTTCCTCATCTCTTTATCTGTTTCACTTTATTCGGTTTGACGATTGAGCACTTGTTCACACACCATGTCTTTGCTATATGTAAACCATGTTGTGAGGCTGTAAAATAGTAATTATTCATGAACATTCCCTTCCAAACTCGCGTCCAATCATATTTCTAAGGTTAATCATTATGATCCATTTAACAGAAACATTCTTTCAGTTTGAGTTGAATTCCGTAGTACCCTTAAATATCGACAAGATATTTATTTAAAAAGCGAATGAGAAACAGAAAGCGATGGAGAGAAGGGGCGGACGTTCAGACACGGGCGTGTACTCACATTGTACATCCAAGACGAAAGAGGCAGAAGTTTCTCCTCGAGTACCATCCCAAAACACAGCCGTTGCGTAGCACGTGTACTCCCCTCGTGGCTTCTCTGAAGAGTCAACCCCAATGTTTCGTTTCCGGAAACCACTACATTGCCGTATTTCCATTGTACGCTGCTTGCAATGGGATTACCACTGACCTCACAGTGCTTGGTGAAAGGTCTGCCTTCAAGTCCAAAGTTGTCGACATCAGAAAACGCTATTTCCGGGTTATCTAAAATGGTTATTGTGCACTATTAGAGTTATATACACATGTATATCATGTAAGTGAGTGTACGTGAAAGTATTATATATATATATATATATATATATATATATATATATATATATATATATATATATATATATATAATATTAATATATACACACACACACACACACACATATAATATATATATATATAATGAAAGTATATACAGTCATATATATTATATACGTAGAATTATCAGTATTTGTTTTATTTGTGTGTATGTGTATCTCCGTCTCTTTTTATGCCAACAACAACAAAAAATTCATACTACAACAGTTTTATGCATCTCGCAATCCTAATGCAGAATGTATATGAAGGTAGGTAGATATAGGTAGGTAGGTAGGTAGGTAGGTAGGTCTACTTGGTAGATTGGTAGGTAGGTATCTGTGTATCTATGTATGATGCGTGGAAAGATTGTAAATACTTACATTGTACATCGAGAAATATCGGTAACATTGTACTGCCAGGTGTGTTATCCCAAAATGTATTCATTGCCGTACAGTTGTAGGTCCCGTGATCATCACGTGTTACAGATGTAAAATTTAACCAATCGCCTCCCTGCCCCCACAACACGACATCAACTGCAGGGTTGCTTTCCATGACGTCACAGAGGACAGCAATGCTGCTGTTGACAATAACTTGACCGGTTGGACTTATGGGTCCGTAATTAATTGGTGTTATCACAGGTTCATCTGTCGGAATGATTACCTGTAATTACTGAGTATCTTTACGCTATTTAACTTACTCATGGTTCAGCCACTGATTTAATTCGATGACCACAGATATTGTTCACTATGTCAACTAATCATGATACTGGTAATTTTTCTGGTAATTAGGGATGAGAAATGTCCAGGTTTTATTGTGATTCAACAAAAAAACGCAATTTATGTGGAGCTCCATATTCAGGTCTATTACCCACTCATCCCTTTTCTGTCTAACATGTTGTTAAAGGCCTGTGTTGGCACCAGATGGTCTCTTCAGAAAATTTACCCATCAGATTACAATTTCAATGGAAAATAAAAGGCTGTCACATCTCCATAATCCTCTTACAGACAAGAACGAAGCTGATCACAGGGATCGCGAACAGTGCCTTTAACAAGCAAAAAAACCCGTCGAGACACATATATATACTTTAAAAGCTAAAACACTTCTGCCATTTCAATTGTATAAAATGAACTTACATTGTACGTCCAAATAAAGTCGTGTGCTTGCTTTCCCCTGCGTTCCGTCCCAAAAAGTGGTGTTCACTTCACAAGTATAGTTCCCGCTGTCACTCTTGAGCGCTGACGGGATCTCAAGTTGCGACGAGGTAGAAAGTCTTCCGTCTGGAAAAGTCCATTTGTAGTCAGCTTCGGGATTAGAGTCGGCAACACAATCAGCGGTAAACGTATCTCCCTGTATAACTCTCCCTTTACTGTTATCTTGTATGCTCACATCAGGAGGGTCTGTAATAAAATGACAATAATTGCATGAAGGTATGAAATGCATACATGCATGTATGCACATACATTCGTTAAGTATGTATGTACATTGTATGTATGTATGTATGTATGTATGTATGTATGTATGTATGTATGTATGTATGTATGTATGTATGTATGTATGTATGTATGTATGTATGTATGTATGTATGTATGTATGTATGTATGTATGCATGTATGTATGTATGTATGTATGTATGTATGTATGTATGTATGTATGTATGTATGTATGTATGTATGTATGTATGTATGTATGTATGTATGTATGTATGTATGTATGTATGTATGTATGTATGTATGTATGTATGTATGTATGTATGTATGTATGTATGTATGTATGTATGTATGTATGTATGTATGTATGTGTATGTATGCATGCATACATGCATGTATGTATGTATGTATGTATGTATGTATGTATGTATGTATGTATGTATGTATGTATGTATGTATGTATGTATGTATGTATGTATGTATGTATGTATGTATGTATGTATGTATGTATGTATGTATGTATGTATGTATGTATGTATGTATGTATGTATGTATGTGTGTATGTATGTATGTATGTATGTATGTATCTAACTATCTTCTATCTATCTATGTGTATGAATTTTATTATTTATTTTTTAATTATTATATATTAAATTATTTATCTATCTATTGATTTGTTTGTTTGTTTACATCTATTTATGTTTTGACGAATATATAAAAATAGGTCATGTTACTTACATTGTACATCCATAAAAATCGAGGAATTTCCATATCCCGTTTGTCCATTGAAATACGTGTTATTGGCATGACACGTGTATCTCCCAGATTCTGACCTCTTTGAGTTTATGATAATTAGCTTTTGGTCATGGCTGATGATGTCATCATTGAAATCGGTCCAGGCAATATCCCCTTCTGGGTTGGCATCAACGTGACAGCTGGCAAGGTAAACATCGCCCTCAATCACTTTCCCGCCACTGCTGTCTTCTATCTGTACTGACGGCGAATCTGCAAAATTCGATTGTTTACTTTTGTCATTTTAAGTGGTGTATAACAGATAAGGATACTCCCTTAAACTGTGGCTCATGCCAACATTAATAATTAAAGCTAATATCTATCTTTTCCACAGTGGGTTTCCCTTTCCTTGTTCACATAATGATACTCTTTCTTCGTCGTTTCATATTGTATTTTTTATTTCTTAACACGATTGGAACTAATTTGGGATAACTTGATCTTCACGTTTTTCAAATTTCTCAAAAGTGATGGTGCCCTACAGCTGAATGTTGCAATATCACAAATTACTCATAAAAACAAGTGTAAACTTAAAAAGAAAAGCAGATGGGATTACATTTGCAGAGTAAACCGACATTGCTTCACCATCCAATTATCCAAATTAGTTCAAATCGTGGTTTCTTTGTCTATCGGCGTCAAAGACAAAAGAAAAAGGCTTTTATTACACTTACAGTATACAAGGACGTCATATAAAGCGATGCCTCGTCCAATGCTATTGTCATAGTACATATTTTCAGCCACACAAGTGTACGTCCCATTGTCACGTCTTGTGACGCTGCCAAGATTTAACACCTCACCGTCTGAATTTTTCGTCCATCTGGCTCTAACCAATACCAGGCATTCAGTGTTTTGGGGTTACCATCCTCTGTAATTTCACAGACAGCGAAGACTTCATCCCCTTCGAGAAACGGTCCCATCGTAGTGTTGATCGCAGCCACTTGTTGCGGGGTCTATCGAGATTACACGGACATGGCATAGAGGGAGATATAAAAGAGATACAATGGTAACGCCCTCCCTCAGTCGTAGAGATTTTATCTTGAAGCATACCTCACGTGGCCAAGGCGTGTGAAGGTTGGTTCAAGATCGTACGACAAGGAGAAAGGAGTAATTTTATTTCTTTAAGTTGTGCGTGACATTTTCAATTCCAATGTCAATAGCACTGAGTTAAATGACAGTTAAATATCATTTCGTGCACAGGGCCGATTGCAGCCGAAATTATGTTGTCTAAAATCACGATGTTCAACGAATGATCCGAAAAGCATTGAGCGTGTCGATTAAAGAGACACTGCTACTTGTCGCAGAGTTTATTCATTTGTTTTTACAAATCTCAACTACTAAACAAAAACAAAAATCCAAATATCCTAAAAAACAAATATCCTTGATATGCCTGGTTTGTGGAAACATAGTAACTTATTTGAAACGTGACCTTGAGGTAAATGTTGTTGTTCACTATGAATATTCCTGTTGAGTATCATTGATAGTTACGAGTTACAGCAAAAAAAGATATATATCTCACCTTAACCAAAATTCAGCAGTTTTATCGTCGCAATACCCCCCCCCCCCAAACATTTACCAGTTGATGATAATCAATGATATATTACTCATTTCACTTCGTATTTTTTTTTAAGTGTCACGCCGCAAAAGCATTGTCTACAAAACAAAATCGCAAATCTAGCTGTTTATTACAGCGACAAGTGCAACAAATGTCAGAAAAGGATACCCTAGCATAAATGTACTTACACTGCACATTCATGATGACGTCGTTCGCGCATGTCAACTGGGGCCAGAGATTTGACGAGATATTGTCGTTTTCGTATTGGCAGTTGAATACTGCTCCGTTGTCAGCCTTTTGAAGTCTCGTTGAATATTCGTTGGTTGAAGCGTTAACACGCGATATTTCGTTGGCGTTCTTCAACCATACTAGGTCACCCTGGGAGTTACCGTTGACCCGACACGTCAATGTTACATCGGTTGTGTCTGATACCACGGTGTGACCTGGGTTGACCCCACAAATTGGACCGTGTTCTGCGATTTATGAGAGTTTGACTTCGTGAGCGTTGTGAGAATTATACATAATCTAAATGACCTAAAATGACTGGTAAAATCACAGCATGGAGAAAATCAAGCAAAGTATTTGGCGCTCAGCTAAAATGATATTCTGTTTGCAAAATAAAAAGTGCAATTTATTTATTGACGAGTCAGCTTATGCCATTGGAAAGCATAGATTAACAAAATGTACACGATTGAATTAATATGTAAGAATAGGTTCCTTTAGTGTTGTTCAAATTTATCAAAAGTGATAGGCGCCCTACAGCTGAAAGATGCAATATTATATATTAACCATAAACAATTTATTCCAAAAAAAGAAATGTAGATGGACTTGGATTTGCTGATTAAAGCAGCATTACAACAATCTCCTATTCTCCAAAACTAATGCAAAATCGTGTTAACGATACATACATACATACATACATACATACATAAATACATACACACACACACACACACACACACACACACACACACACCACACACACACACACACACATACATACATACATATATATATATATATATTATATATATATATATATATATATATATATATATATATATATATATATATATATATATATATATATGCTCACTGCTTTAATAGTAGTTAGAGCACTCTGAGATTGTTGGGCAGCCTCTTGCGTAATATAAGGGGCGTTCTCTGTTGGCACTATGCTTCGCTCATAGTACGTATTGCCGTTAGAGCACTCTGGTGAGTCCATATTTTCAATCCTCAACAATGTGTAACCGTACTCCCTGTGCCCAAGTTCAGAGGTTGCCATAAAGCCTTTATGGTGATAACCGGGAGGGCACAGTGTATACATTTTGTATATATATATATATATATATATATATATATATATATATATATATATATATATATATATATATATATATTATATATATATATATATATATATATATAAGATTATTTCTATCCAAATTCGTAACAATTTCACTCTTATATTGAATTTATATGATATTATATGCACGTCTCAGTTTTAATCAATGCACAAATGAACGTGTTTTTTTTCTTTCTTCGACTAAAATGTGTTTTTATATGTTTCTTCGAAAAAGAAGAGGTTAGTTCAGTGAATGAGCATCCATGAATCATCACATACCGAGTACCAACAGCTCCGCCCTTCCGAAATCACTCGAGCCAACCAGTGTGCACTCGTAATTGCCCGCCAAAGCTGACGTCACGTTGCGCATGAGCAAATGATACTCCCCTTTCGATGTCTCACCCGAAGGTCATAGCCTAGTCGAAGTGTAGTGATGCCAATCGTGACTTCGACATACCGATCGCCCTCTTTGAACTTCCATGATGGTGTCTGGCTTCCAAGGTTATTGAAACTGCAATTAAGCTGTGCGTCCCTGCCTACGACAGTGACAGTGTCTGACGGGGTTACGTTGAAACTTGCTGAAAGTGCATCTGTAAAACAAAGATAATATATGTGTCATTGTATCATTCTTAGCACTATGAATGTCGTAGCACTTGACAAACTGAAAATATTGACCTTGTAAACACAGCGTAACTGTGTAAAATATACAGTATTATCGTACATGATATGTCAATATTACCACTTTCGTTTTGTTCAGTAAGTGTTGATATGATGGGCAATATCTTCACTCTGAACGGAACTATTTTCAGCAAGGTGCATGCGCAGAGACGATAACAAGGAAAAGCTGAGTGAATCTCCTGAAGCTTTTTTTTCATTTAATTTAGTTTCCTTGTTTTACTTCGTGTAATATCCCCTGATAACCCTTGACAAATTCATTTCTAATGCTGACAAAGATTCGGTCCGTAACGTAGTATTTGACATTATTCACTCAGAGTGTGTATTCGCCCTAGCTTGTTAACGACTATGTCAGTATTTCTGATTTTGGAGTGAAATTGCAAAAAATATTGTTGCAAACAATACAAAACTTAAATCCGTTCGATGCAGTCAGTCTACCGCTTAACCGTATGGTTTGCATCCAGAAGGACCCATCTAGTATGACGTCAAGAACAAAGAAGTCATGTAACTGATATCTTGTCCTGACCAGATCGGTTTCTCGCTTATTCCATGTCCACCTGTGTGATGTTTCTGTGTGTACATTTCAATGTGTAAGGGTTTCAGCGCACGTCGCATTATGACAGGCGTGACAAAGCTGGAGTTCTTTATGTCTAAAAGTCAGTGGGGCCATCACTTTAGCCATCCGTACCTTGACAGTTTTGACAAGCAATATATATCTACTCGTAAATTACCAGAATCAATGTTTGCTTTTATCGGCATTCTCATTATGTTCAAGTGTTTGTATAGCTATTTCCGCGTTCCTTTACCGTGACCTCACAAGACCCAGGGAAACTTTCCGCCAACATAGACGCGTCGAATGCTTCGGAAGATGGTCGCTTACTTTGAAGTCATGTTCATACATAAAACACGGGCAAAGTTCCAACAAAGTCGTCTAAAACTTTGTATGAAATTGTATTAAACAGTTTATCAACTTTGATCGCGTAGATGTTGTAAACTTTACTTCTCTTGTAAAATTACACAGACATATCTCCATATAAACTCAAACAAGCTCACATACATGGAATAGCATGGCTAATTGATGTGTACGTCATCGCTAAAAACTTAGGTATACAGATCGATAATACTATTGTTAAAATAACTTGATTACTTCTTGCTAGGATTTAACGGGATTGGAAAAAATATGGCGTAATGCCTTGTGACACAACTTGTTCAATCAATAGTCATACATAGACATACATGTACGTGGATGGTCTCATTTCCTTATGATGGATGTATCATCGTCAGATAAAATGAAATCATGCTTAAAAGTCAGCATTCGAAAAAAAAAACTGTTTTGTCGTTTTTACTTTAGGCAAAGCATTACTTTCCAACGGTTAATCAATTAAAACAAAATCACATCTTATGCCTACACGTGATAGCTTGCTAACATCATTTTTTAACGTTTCAGGTGTCACATATTTAGGTTACACTACACCTTCCTGCAGCTTGTAAACAGAAATCAGCGGACCGCACAGCAATACAATAGAGCTTATGTTACTATGCCACCACTGTTTGTCGACTGCATGAAGTTATGCATACACACATCACCTTTACATTCTTGTACGATTTCAATGAAGTCATCCTTTTAGTAAGCTACAAGCTTGAAGTGGGCGTGTCAACTAGCTATTCAAGGGTCGGAAGACGCTGCTGTTGATTGGTTTCGATAAAATTAGGACAAAGGTCACAGCTTCTTGCCCCATTTCTGTCGTAAGGTAGCACAAAAACTTCCCAACGCTCCACTTACTGTTGACTGAGGTTACTCAACACGGTGACACTGCTATATCAGATTATAATGAAAGCTGGTCGGATCATGCTCAATGTATCAGCAATTGCAATATTTTCAGGTTAAAATATCTTCAATTGGAATGAAATATTGGTTTACACGATTACTAATGAGCAAATCTTCAAATAACGTATATTGTTTTCCTGGCCCGTGTAATTTCATCAAGCAGGTGACTTGAAAGAAAATGTACCGAGATATTATCATCGTACTTGCCCATTAGTTTTTGCGATATCCTTACATTATATTGGCGGGGTTTTTCGTTAAAGATAATAGCTAACCTTCAAGGGCAGTAACTGTAACATGTATGATGTTTTCACTTTTAGTTGTATGTAAAGGTACGTGTGTATGTGTATGTGTGTGTGTGTGTGTGTGTGTGTGTGTGTGTCAGCTAGGGTTTCATCATGTCTAGATAAAGTATTTTACTTGTTTACTCATCCTATTCAAGTGTAAACTTTATTATGTGGGTCGGTGAAATTTGGTCTGGACTAAAATTCAATTGTAGTAAGTGACATTGTATTACACACGACTTACGGACGCTTATTGATAAGATGCCATGTATCAGTAGAACACGAAATCGCATTTAACTTACAAAACAAAAATACCAAAAAAAATCCTCAAAGTTAAGCTATTGGCTTTAAATGGAAAAGTTTAGGCATTCTCTCTCGTGTAATCGAGAACATGAATCAGCGGTCTGTCAGCAAAGTTTTAAACTAGAAATTTACCATTATTTATACAATTTACCATTCTTTGGGGTTCAAAATGGCTGCTATAATCTCGTCACGTCAGTGCAAGAAAGTCAAAACTGACATTTTGGCAAAAATATCTCGTGAGAATGATTTAAATGACTTATTATATTTGCTTAAATTCACAAGAACCATTATTCGTTATTCATTAGAACGTGTTCGTTATTGAGATTGTGGATTCCAGTATTAACAACTTGCCTGTTAAATTCTGAAATTTGCAATACAACCTGACTGCACTGACACGACGCGCTGAGTTCACTACACGGGAAAATAAACGATGGCTTTTAGGGAACAAACTTGCTTCTTGAAAATTAATTTGCTCCTTAGTTTTTGAAGGAGTTCCTTGAAGAATCCAGCAAGATGAATGGCTTTAGCGTTGGATTATAAAAAGCAAAACAAAACAAAGTAAATAAATAAAAACAAACAAAATTAAGCTTAAGTTACCTCTATAGCGCATGTTATCTCAAAGTGTGCAGTGAACTTTCACAGTTCACCAAGTTCAAATTGAGAGAAACGTTTTGTGACTTTTATGATTTATTCAGTATGTTTGCTACAGTTTATTGTGCAAGATTGCAAAGAATTTGAGAAACACAGTGTTCAGCTTGTCCACTCATACTTTACATGTACTGGCTGCATCGCTTTTGCTGACAAGTGAAATCCACGGTAGCCTACAATTCAAATGATATGTCGACAATAATAGTCCACATAACACGCATACTGTCTTGACAAGCTGAAGAGTGGGTGTTTCAACTTCGTAGGAGAAGTACAAGATTTGCCTGACATGTAAAACAAAGAAAAGGTCTATTGATGTTATGTACAACGAAGTTCCCTATCATGAGTAATAGCAAGTGGTTTACAATCCGAGTTTAATGAAAATTCTGACTTGATAATAACGCATTCTCCCATAATGCCAGTCATCGAAAACCATACCATAAATTCAACATTCCGAGCTCGGAGCATCCGATCAGTCATAAGAAAGACGCGCAATTTCCCAGAAGAGTCAGTAACACGCTTCAAGTATATCATATGTGGAAATTGCGTTTGGTATCACAAGGTGGAACAAGGTCCTTAAAAAATTGTGAAACCCATTGAGCTATAATCCGTAGCTAGTGTAACCCGGTATGTTGTTTTAACAGCGAGCTGATCTGACATTAAATGGCAGAAGCTTGGACATTATAATTGTTTACCCTAACTTCAGCAATTATTGTCAAAATGACCGGCCGTACTTTTTCACCAGAAGTCTTGAAGCTCCAACGTAGCAACTTTCTATCTATTTTCCGTGGAAGGGTTTTCATGTTTTGTAGAATATACGATACTGTTATATTCTCAAAGATCAAACGACTACTCGAAACAGTCTGTTCTTTTTTAATTTTACAGGGATTTCCCTTACAGCTTACGGTGACATTCATGAGCTTAGTTTGCTACGTTGAGATCGACATAATTTATGGAGAGGACAAAAAATTGAACATATTAATTTTCGTTTTGAGGACAAAAATGTAGTCACTTAACTATAAAGGTGTGGATCGATTGTCCATCTAAACGTGATATCAATATTTGCATATGTTTATATTCATTACTTAAGGAGATACATACTCGATATAAGTTTAACGACACCACGACTGCATGGACCGACATCCCCTCCCCCCTCAGTGTTGCCAAAGGACGAATGCACGTCGTAGCTAGATTTCCTACCGTTTGCTTAGCTTATTTACCTTACCAGCCTTTCAGAAGCTTGCATGTTTTACACAAGAGTTCCGGGCATTTCATAAATTACTAGGATACAACCCTTTTACTAACTTGAAAGACTTAAGTTACCTACTCAACGCTGATGATTGTGGTAAAGTACACTTACTGACTTCCTTGTGTGATAGTAGATGGCAACACAGAACACATGTGATAAAGGAAAACAGGGATCCAGTGGCAGGCATCGTTTAATCAGGATGTCTTATCCGTCCTTTCGACGCCTTCAGCTCTTTTGAAATTTGTTGTTTTTCCGCCAATGGTGTGACTGCCACTCGTACGGACAGCTGCTGTAACCGTCTTATTTTGTCGTATAGCTACAGTCACGCGAACCAGTGTGGTAGGTGAATATGGTGTGACTACTCGCAAGTGTCCTTACGTTGACCTGGTACGCGAGGACAAAGGTAAACAAATGAGCGTGTAAATTCTGCATGACGGATCTTAAACGCTTTCTTTTTTCTTGAAATGCAAATATTGTCGGTGTCGACTTTCATCTCTTCGACCAAAGGTTAAGGGTTAGCGAGAGAGGGTCTCTTAGGTAGGTAGTCAGGGAACGTGTATGTATGCGGGTCGGACATCAACACGACAATGTACGCTTTGTAAAGTTGATCCCGGCGTCGGTTCATACAACACTGTAAACAATACTCTCCGGTTTTCATTATATCAGGAAAATAATTCCATTCAATATAATTATGCTTGATGATTACAAAAAGGGACACTTTCAATACTTTCAAGGCCCGACATTACCAAAATTTGTCTTTTGCACGACAGATAGACGCAACTTTCTAAAAAGAGCACGCTGCAACTAAAGGATACACAAGTGCCATGGTGTAGCGTCACCAGTGACTTCATAGTGACGTATAGGCCAAAAAGCGGCAGTGAATGCAATCTTAAAACTGAAAAAAAAATATTCATTTTGAACTGTTGTCAAAGTTGAGTCTCCTTGGGGGTCTGAATATAAATCGAGGGCAATGTAACGGACCTCCTTTGTTACTCATTCCTACACGACTTTCAAAACAGCTGGTATAAATGATGTTATTTCGAAGCGGGCGTCAAAGGCGACATCGACAGCGTAACTAAGCTACGTATGAGTTATGTTAATAAAATTGAAGGTAGACTAAACGTACGGAAGTGACACGTGATGGTTTGTCAAGGTGTCGGTTATAAAAAAAAACACTTCTTGTGACATACGTGCTTCGGATGATTACTTCAAGAGCTACATGATATACCCGTTTCATTTTACATCTATTGTTTGATTGAATCCACGCCCTCGTGTTATTGTTTACAAATACTCGCTTCGACAACCTGTCGAAATGTCACTCTCTCTCAGACTCGCTGTCGCTGTTACGTCGCTACTTACATTCTCAGCATACCAAGAGACATTGGAGAAACTATATCTTCGTTGATGGCGAGTGTTGGCTTGTCCAGCGTCTCGTAAATATACTACGTGGACTCGCAGACGATCGTGGACCCTGAGTCAATGTTAGCCTATGCTGCGAAAAGATCCACAGTTCCTCAACACAAGACCAGCTGCTGAGTATACAATCCCCAAGCCAAGCCGAGACTAAATGTCATGGAGAGAAAGAGAGACGGACAAACTGCTCTACAAACTCTTTTTCTAAGGAGTATACCAATGAATACGATGACATTTTGCTGCGTTACTTACAAAATACAAACACTTCACTCGTATACGACGTGATATTCAACAAGCTTCGCGCTATAACCTCTAATGGTTTGGAGATAAAATGCATGCGATATCAAAGAAAAATTCATAGCTATATGCGTCCGTTTTTCAGAAGAGCAATAGGGATCCACGTCGCGGATTAACATACATGATGACGTCACATGTTAACCCCCAGAACACGCAAAGCAATATACCTTTTTGAACAAAGAATGAGGCGGAAGTCTAGGTGTAAGAAGGCCAACACTGTGATGTTAATCATGATAATTTACATCGAAAAGAGAGCGCAATCCTATCACCAGAAAAAAAATTAGGTTGAAAAAAAATATGTTTCTAGGTAAAGTTTGTAACCATTTCGGAATGAGACTTGAATAGTCTGGACGGCCTGCCGTCGGCTTGGATCGTGTATCATCGCGTGATCGCATGCGATTTTGTTACATTTTTTCAGTTTATTTTCTCATATATAAAAAAAAAACGTCAACACAGATAATCAACAACGAGTTTAGTATACACTCGATCTCATTACAAGGTAACTCAAAAGGGTAGTTCATCAAACTGAAGGGCTCCCCCAGCGGTGAGAAAGACAGACAGAGAGACAGACAGGGAAACAGAGAGACGGAAAGAGACAGACTGAGACAGACAGACATACAGACAGAGAGTCCAAATGCCAAACAGAAGTCAAGGGCTTTGTCACAGGTGATTCCAACAAATCTCACATCATTTACACTGTGAAGTTATATCCTTACCCGAGATGATTTCAACTTCAAGTCGATAACTCATGTTTCTGTGATTCTTTGATTGAAGAACGCTACCGGAGAAGACAAGAAGCGTCTGCTTCATGAATTCGAGTTGATGAAAACTATTGGTTGGCACAAACACATCTTGCCACTGGTTGGATGTTGTACCGAAACAGGTTAGATTTAGCTTCCTATGCCATCAAGACACTCATTAAACTATACATCTTTAGGTAAATATAGCGCAATATTGTTGGGCAATCAGTGGCGCCCGCGCGTTGTATTTACGTCTGGCATATCTTAATATGTCATGATCCTGTGAACGTAAAATCTTCAGCATTTCTCTCACTGTATGTCTTTATTCTTTGTCTGTAACGTTTACTAAAAATGAGATTTACATGCTGTTTACTATAAGTATATGGAAATCGGCAACTTGCAGGTTCAGTATTTGAGAATGACTAGCGGCCGAATACTCGGCGTTGGAGAAAAGCCACCGTACCGACAAGCGGCGACATCATCATCTTCGATAGACAAGTCGCAAATGCTGTCATCTGTCATCGAAGAAGGTTACCCCCGTATTCGTGTAAATTATAGAACTTATTTGATGTTGGATATAACTACCGTAACCCCGTGTGTTTTGGTACAGCGTTCGAACAAAGTCTTTAATAATATAATCGCTGAGTGATTCAAACCATGCAGAGGCGTACATACTGTAAGATACTTAAAACAAGTGAATATCTAAATTTTCCTGCCATAAAGAGACAAAAACTGGCTAGCTGAGTAGAAAAGGACGTACTTCAATGAACCTTAAGCAGACGTTGGTGAGTGATAAAGCCCACAAAGGAAATTGAGACTGACGTAATCAATGTGACTGCTTAGAGAAAATGCACATGTAATTTAGGAGCATGGTGAATATTCAAAAGCAACATAAAGTCGATTATGCTATCTAATTAAAAGTGGTTCGTCTGCTGCTCGCATATACAGATGTGGTAAATATGACTATCTCTTCTACAGAGTGTTGTCATGGAGATCTCGGGCGTGATATATTTTGTTAAATGGTGGCAGAATTTGTAAATTGACAGGCTTTGGGCGTGTTTTACGAGGTCATAGGTTGATGAGAAATCACTTAATATGTAAATTTTCACAATTACTAAGCATATTTGAGCAGTTCCGTTATAAAGCGCGGTTTCTGCGTTTTCCATCATAGGGTTCCCTATTTGTACGACGGATGGCACAAAAGTTAATCCGGTCACTTAAATTTGATGCTTGGTCATTTGGCGTGGCGGGATGGGAGATAGTAATAATGGGTTCGCTCAACAATAATGTTCATATTGCAATAATACAATTGCAACACCGTTACTTGTTGCGTTGTCTTATAACAATGAGTCAATTATTTTCGTTTATGTACAATTGGCCATTTGCGTTTGACACTTTAAAACAAACGATCAATTTCAAGCACATGCTAATTATGCCACGTCTAGTGGTGTATTCATTTGTATTTTTCTTTTGTAACACAAATTTCAGGGCATAATCCATACCATGTAATGTCTGATAAAGAGGTTATAGCAACAAGGAGGTTAGATGAACTAGCCAAAGAACTGCGATTGGGATCTGTTAATTAATAACACTACCTTTTTGAAAAAAAAAGATTTTGCTTGGTTTTTCTGTTGTACTGTCGTTGTTCCTATGTACAATGATAAAAAATGAGGATGCAATATTGAAAATAGTGTATTTTTTTCAGTCTTCTGTGCGAGGCCACATGATCGATCCACGTAAAATCTAATAGGAACATGGTGAAGAATCCGGTTAGAGAGCAAACTGCATGAAAACGGAGAACTGGTCACCAACATCTATGACGACAAGGAGAACTGAATACGTCAGACTGATCCTTGGAATTCGACTGAGTGAGTGACATCGAAATATCAAACAATGTGATATATCAGTGAAGACGCTGGCATATCTGTGGACTTGACTTGATATATCAGTGAAGACGCTGGCGTCTCATAAAAGTGAGGCACTTCGCCTTTTATGAGACAATGAACTTGACTTGTGGCATTAAGGAGCAAATTGTCATAATAATTTTCTATTAGAAATAGAGAAGTAGCGTTGACATGTCAAGGGATTTAGTACAGTATTCACAGTAAGTCCTGGTCGATCAAACACCGAAGGAGTTAACTGTTGTCTTAAAGAGCCGGAGAAAGAAGTTGCTTATCTATACACAAATGCACCGTTACATAATTTGCAGATGTTTAACCTCAGCTTTAAATAAATCCCCGTCGTTTAAGAGTGCCAACAGTATTTGTGTCAATAGCCGTGTATTCATAGACTTGAAACGTGTCCACATTTTGATAAAATCTTAAATGGATACACTTAGGTCTCCTTCTCGTACACATAGCAGCTTGATTTCACTGACAGTGTAATTGTTGAGAGTCGTAGCTTCCAGAACAAGCACGAGCAAGGTTAATAATTGCATAACATTGCGGAAGATATAAACGGAACAGTGGAAATCAAAATATTTAACCAGCAAATGGAGCTTGATCTTTATTCACAAATAAACACACACGCAAAAAGCGCAAAGCTGTCGCTATTTCAGATTTGTTCATCGGGCAGTGCAAACCACTATAAAATTTTGAAAAGACCATAAATCGCACATACTACTCAATATAATTAATTTAGTAGGGTTTAGATAGCACTTTACTGAGAACAACTTGTTTGATTTGGTAGGAGCTTTCGAAGACAACAGTCTCCTCTGTCAGATGCAAATGTTGAATGAATAAAAGCGAAAAGCAAAGAATACTCAAAACTGTTGTCTTCGAAAGCTCATCCTAATTCATTACAGTTGATCTCAGTAAGTGATACCTAAACCTAGTAAATTACCAATTTAGGTCAACACGGCTATGTGTTACGTATCTATCAATATAATTAACTAAGTAATGTAATGACTTACTAATGCCTTGACAATGCTGAATGAGCTGAAAGTGACACAATCATGTAACAAAACAACACATTTTAGTCCATACAAAGGATAATAAATCGCTAATATTACAAAACAGTGACTGATACATCAAATTAACTAATCAAGTGATCATTTGAGAATTACAAGCATGTTTTACATGCAATATTTCTTATTATATCATACCAACATATCGATGGCGATTTAGAGTGTGCTTTATTGCTTAAATGCAGTATCATTTTTCAAATGAACCTACGCAGTTATTTCTATCTGTGTAAAATATGACATTTGCAGTATTTTGACTTCGTTAATGGAGGTCGTCGCTATTTGCACTATTACGCTTACATAAATGGAAATCAACACACTGAATGCAATCCTATTACTCTTCATACTTGACCATCACACCGAAGAGTTCACAGTATCACTGGTATATGTTTTCTGTCCAAAAGAAAATATGTAAGAATAATTGAAATAATGGCAACGCGCTTTAAGAAATATAAGTGAAATGAATATTTACTTTAGCCAAAGACATGAATCAGCTTCGATGTTAATTTCAAGTACGTTCTAAAGGTAGCGACATACCAAATACACACTTTCAGATTCTCTCTGTTATAGAACTTCCGACCCAACTCAAGTATATATTTCCTAAAGGTCCTGACATCGGGCAATCAAACCGAGCACAGAACACAGTCATTGCTTCGATACTAGTCACGTGACAGGCCTTCTGATGAACGTTCAGAAATCGGCTTTTCTTCCCTTTAGCGAATACGATGCACGATTTTCGGTTCAATTTTACCATTGGCAAGCCTTGGTAATATCCTTCAAATCCGTGTCTGGGATTTCCTGTCGTATGCCATTTTGTTATGCACTATTGAAGGTGTTGGACTAAGGTGCTTTTCATTGAAATGTAATTGTCGCTTTATAATTTGAATGGAGACTCGGAGAAAAATTCGCAGACACACATTTGAAGGATATTACTGAGGCTTATCAATGCATAATTTTCAACGGGAAGTCTTGAAGTGCTTTGCTAAAGGGAGTAAAAACCGATTTTGGAAGGTTTAGATGAAATAAAAAAAAAATGTTTCAAAAGAAGTGACACCAACTCTAAACCGCTAGCTACATACCTTGACCTATATTTCCATCATTCGATGACCTGTCCTTCTCTAATATAACCATATCAAACGCATCATTGGTTTCGCCACTGCAAGGATAAGTTATTGTGCATTGGGTTTGCATGGACATGATGCACATAAAGATCCATTAGCTGTAACTTTGGTCACTGTTTAAAATTTTGTTTGTTCTGTGTATATCTGCAGTTTCTGGTTTGAATCCCTGAACCATGGAAAACATTCTTAATATTTAGCTCAAATATACCCTATATGAGTATAATCTGCATTGTTATTGTTTAAATTGTGTATTCATGTCCGAACTAGAATACATTTATCAACAATTACAATGGCCATTCACATATACAGGCTGTGTTGGCAAGCAAGACACCGGGCATTGGTCATGATGATTGGATTATAGTAAAATTCTGTAGTTGATACGTTGAAACAGAGGAGTGAAAAATTAGTCAAAAGTTACAGCTAATGTCCCTTTAACATTAGACAAGAAAACACAGAGAAGAAAAAATAAAGCTAAACTGCATGGTATCTTGGACAAGCTACATCCGCAGATATAGACAATCTAAGACGAGCTAGAACAAACAAAGTGTTCAATTTTCTTTACGTGTTTAAAATTTTCTCGGTCTGTCCATAGGATAGTCTGTTGAATAAATCCAAATCGTCACAACCTTCATGTAGTGTTCAAGAAGTCACAGTGGCATTACGGATGTGCATGTTGTGTTATACAACTTATTTTTATGCAGACTATAATTAACATCACCTATAATTGTAAAGCATGTAGCTCGTATACAAGACCTAAACATTTCTTTAAATAGGACACAGCAAGACCATCGAGTTTCGAAGAAAAATATGGTGAAAGTTTACATGCATTGTCTATATCATTCCAATGTATTACAACTGAATTCCTACAGTAAGAAACTCAATGACTCCAAATATATCCAATTCAATTATACTTTATTTCTCGCTCAGCATATGCGGATATAAAACAAATTCAAGACAAAAAGCAATCATTTTATCAATGATATTAAATTTCGTACAGTAGAGATACAACAAGCTTACCTGGTGAAATTACCGAGCGCTGAAAAAGATGAAAAGACTCCTAATTCAATCTCTTTTGACAAATTCTCTCTCTCGCTTCTCTCTCCTCCTCTCTCTCTCTCTCTCTGTTTATTTAATGCAATAAGACTTATCGCCCTCCCAAACTAACAACATTAGCCCATTTTCAATTTTTCTTCCATAACCTTATTCATTATCATATACCCATGCCCATATTGCTACATCCTAGTGATGTTCAACGTAAAATATCAGCCATGATATTTCACGGTAAACGTCGAGATATGCACGATGAACGTCATCAGTTTTAGAGTTTTCCCGAACTACATTAGCAGTTTGTTGGTAAACAACGTAAACAACAAAATGGCTGCCGCTCCCCGCCTGCGAAGCGATATCACCGACGTAAAAACTTGAAGGGCTTCGAGGAACACGGGTATTTCTGGTTGAAAAATACGGAAATATCACGTTGAGTCTTGAAATGTTTTCCCATGGTATTTTTTCCGTCAAGTTCTAGCAAACATTCTGCCGTTCGCACGGCGCCGGCACTGTGTACGGTCTCTACCGAACGGGTAGTGAGTGCGTGGCGTGACAGCGATGTCGCGCGCGCGACGAATGTTGACATGGCAACTCTAAAGGTAAACTAACAAAATGGCGTCCCCTCTCCGCGCGAGCTCTGTGCCGTATGACGATCGAAATCAGGATAGATTTAAAGCTGAGCAGTTTTTGATCGGTTACAGTTGTAATAGCATATTGCACCTTAAAATGTTCCTTCTGTATGACGATTTTTGTATCCCGGTGTCTTTCTTCTTGGGTTTCATTGAAATATGGACGACTTGCAGCGTGATGTTGACATCTTCGTCGTATACTTTATGAATGAAGCGTGTTCACATAAACATTCTGATATTTATGCGCAAGGCGTAATAAAGTAAAGCCTCAAAATTAAAGGTTTTTCGTTCTATTAGTAAAAACTCCCTGAAAATTATGGGTATGGGTATATGATAAATCGGTCATTACCAAATATCGCCTGTTCCTTGTGTCGTATCAGCATGAGTGTCATTTGTGCTGCGTCAGACACTCGACTTCGTCTTGTGTCTGACGCAGCACAAATGACACTCATGCTGATACGACACAGGAACAGGCGATATTGGGTAATAACCTCTAATTATTTAATGTACAATATTTTATGTTCATAAAGCTTTTGTACGTACCAAGTTCTTGGGGTCTGTATTTTCCTCGATTTCTCCATTCAGTTATTTT
Organism: Ptychodera flava; assembly: GCF_041260155.1. Lineage (NCBI taxonomy): Eukaryota > Metazoa > Hemichordata > Enteropneusta > Ptychoderidae > Ptychodera > Ptychodera flava. The sequence goes on from NW_027248408.1 coordinate 51,691, forward strand.
TTTGATGATAACGCAGAACATAATGAAAAGAAACAGACCCCCAACAGTAACAGCAATAATTACAGTCTTATTGGCAGCTGGATCGTCCTTATCTGTTGTCACGAAGAAGCAGAAGAAAGGGAAAAAGCATAAGCAATGGTGGATGAAATCAGACATTTGTCGAATGTTATTCGATTCAGAAAGAGAACGTTACAGATCGGTGCCAGAAACACGCATGAATTTAGACAAATTTTTTGTGACGAGAATGAGTACGCAGATACCGGGGGAGACCAACGCTGGAGACAAAGTAGTTCTGGAAAGAAAATATGCATTCAAAAAACAGAAAGAAATCCTTAACACGAATTATGCATTAAAAACCATGAAAACATATAAGAACCAGATATGAACTGTTTCACAACAGTAGTGAGCTTCACAGAATGTTGGATATCCAGTAAATAGACTAGAAAATTTTAGCATTCACTCAAAGAACAACTTGACTAATATAGCCCCTGAATGGAAGAGATGACTTTGAGTTTGACAAAATTACAAACTTAGTTATCAAGCATTGAGATTGACTGCTGATGACTCGACATGTATTGACATTTATCAGACACTACTGGACGCATGAAATAATACACTATGACATGAATTACTGCTTAACTGTTATGTAGTTGTGTAAAACAATTGTACCTTTGACCTGTCTCATTTTAAGTGACAAACAACGAGCAAGGAAATGTTACGCAACATTTGCACACCTCAGGATAATCACTAACCAAACACAAGAATAAAGACAGACATTCTGACAGCAGTTCAATTGAGCACACGACGCAGAGTAGAAGACAGACTTCTGATAAGACTAGACGTGTATATGGTCTCATGCCAGCCTAACTACCGGTATCTCTGACGAAGATTTATTGTACTGTTTTTCAATATTCCTGTCAATAAACCTAATTCATACCAATATAATCGACACCCGTAATGAGGTAGCAGATTTAATCAACTTTCGCACAGTACTCTCAAAGTTAAATCACTAATTACAAAACTTTATTGAATATGTAAATGAGTTAATTATTAACTTGACACGCCCAATGCTTTTCAGTACAATTAATTATTTATAAGATCAATATCTGTGGCAAGTTTCATCAAATGTAATGCTGTGATTTTGGAGCAATATCACTAATTGCAAAGTTCGTTAAATATGCAAATGAACCCTTAATTAACTTCACACAACTCAATGCTTTACACCTCAGTTAGATATCTGTCCGATCAGTATCTGCAGTAGATTTCATCACATTATGTGCAGTTATTTCGGAGTTATATGACTAATTACAAAACTTCATAAAATATGCAAATGAGCTATTTATTAACTTGATACTGTCAAATGCTTGTCAGTACAATTAGATATTTATCAGATCAATATCTGTACCTTATTTCACTGACTTGGGCGCCGTGATTTCAGAGTTATATACCTAATTACAAAGTTCATTAAATATGCAAATGAACCCTTAATTAACTTGACACTGCTAAGTGCTTTACACCACAGTTAATTATTAGTCGATCAGTCTGTGAAGCAGAATTCATCACATTTGGTGCAGTTATATTAGAGTTATATGAGTAATTACAAAACCTCATAAGATATGCAAATGAGCTATTTATTAACTTAACACTGGCTAATGCATCTAAGAATCATTAGATATATATCAGATCAATATTTGTTGCACATATCATCAAGTTTGGTGCAGGAATTACAGAGTTATGTCACTGATAACAAAAGTTCGTTAAATATGCAAATGAGCAGATGATTGACATAACTCTCACAGTATCATCATAATGTTCTTAGATTCTGTGAAAAGTTTCATGAAAGTTTGTGCAGTATTTCTTGATATATGTCTACACTGCCATTATCGTCTCCATGGGGAAACCATTGTACGGAAAAAATGATATTGCATAACTTCATTAATATGCAAGCCAAATCTAATCAGTTCTGGCAAGTAGCATATGGTACCTGTGTACCAAATCTGACTTGAATTTGTTCAGGCTTTTATGAGTTATCGTGTAAACAGACAGACAGAAAACACACACACACACATTAACACACACACAGACAGACAGACAGACATCGCTATGATATTAGCCCACGTGTGAACACGTGAGCTAAAAAGGAACCAAGTGTCGATTTGCAATAGGAATATTGATAGGTCCATAATTTTAAATTTGCACGAGCATTTTTTTTTTCAATAAGCAAAGAAAGTTATTCTCTTTTGAGTATACTTAAGCTTACAGTTCACATTGACTTTGATTGTGTCACTTCGTCCATCGTAGTCTTTGCTGTCGTTGAACGACGCCCAGGCAACACAGTAGTAGCTACCAGCAGACCATCTTTTGATGTCAACGATATCAAATTCGTGATTTGTCACTCCGCTGTGATCTTCAGTCCAACCAACCTCGAAGACACCGGTAACGTTGGACAAGTAAAGAGACATCTTGTACGGATCAGGGATTCCATCTTCTACCGTGCAACGTATCGTGATGAAATCATTCTCGGAAACGGGTCCCGAAGGTCCTTCAATTCTTACGACTGGTGGATCTATGTCGTGAAGATATAGCAAACAAAGTATGCAACATTGTGTTTAAAATGGAAATGAATAACTAACTAACTCACTCACTCACTCACTAACTAACTAACTAACTAACTAACTAACTAACCAACTAACTAAATAGATAAATAAATAAATAATAAACAAGTAATATATATATATATATATATATATATATATATATATATATATATATATATATTATATATATATATATATATATATATATATATATATGACATAATTCTATATAAACAAAGCGTGGAAACTAATACCGGGAAGAAATTTCTAAAAACGGTTTAGGAACATTTTCCAAAGGATCCAGCACCTTCAGCGACGTTTGGATGTTAAATGTGACGTCAGGATTTGTCTATTCGAAAAATCTGTACATCCGACTTCATTGTATAATAACCGTACATTTACTTATCATTACAAGCTGTTTGTGACTTCTTGATGTAATTAGGATACTGAAAATCAAAGGCATTAAAAGGGACGAAGTCGGCCATTTTCACGAATTTTGTTTGATACGAGATACTAAATATATTGTATTGCATGTTGAAAGATACTGAATGAATGGGTGACCATGCATAAATTCGACCAAGGTTTTAGACAAATTAAATGAAACCATCGCAAAAAAATGAATTAATGGTAATGACCATTAATTCATTTTCGCGATGGTTTCATGTATCGTGTCTCAAACTGGGGTCAAATATATGCATGATCATCCATTCATTCAGTATCTTTCAACATGTCAATCAATATAAGTAGTATCTCGCATCAAACTAAATCCATCAAAAATGGCCGACTTTGTCCTTTTAACACTTGCCCCAACTGTATCATATCTTATTTTGAGCATCACTCATTCAATACATCACTGGCATCCGTTTCTGGATATAATCGGTCGTTTAGAAACGGTTTTCAAGTCAAACTTTGCAAATTAATGTTTGTTTAGACTTTAAGCTACATCAAGTCGACATTTACCTCCGGTACATAACAAAAAAGAGGCGTCATTCTTATGTCAGTATATTTTTCCCTAAAAGGTCTTTAATTATAATCATTTTGATAACCGCTATAACCGGCGGAGCAGCTTGTTGATGAATCTGTATGCAAAGAAAACAATATATCCTGCTCTATTGATTTTGTTCAACAATAGTAATATACCTCTACTTTATTCAAGTTTACGTTACAGATTTGTGAAAAATATTTCAATACTTACACTGCACATACAGTTCTGTTCTGTCATATCCTTTTCCCATCGTTCCGTCGTAAAAGGTAGTACCAGCGATGCATGTGTACTCCCCGCCGTCTTGTCGTTCGACATTCTCAATCCTGTAGTTCAATTCTGTGGACACGACAACGCCGCCCTTGGTCCAGTTGTGGTACGTTACTTCCGGGTTAGAGTCAATTTCACAATAAAAAGTTGCTCTGTCACCCTCCTTCACAGTCACAGTTTGCTTTTCTACCTTTACGTTCGGCGTATCTGAAAATCGTCATTTGGCATTGAACTTCCTTTTTCAGTTTTTTTAATGTTACATGTTTCAGTTATCTAATACACATATGAAGATTGTGTTTTGTGTCATCGGATCGAGATATATAAATGTGTCACTCGTAATGCATTTGCAGTACAGAAACGTAAGGATTTCCCACTGGAAATACTTTCTTTGTTCTTCTTTTGCGGGTCATAACACGCATGGGAGCACGAATGAAACTGAAATGTGCTACCAATCCCAAATATGTTGGTCGTGCAGTGGTTAAATTGCTTTCATTTTGTTTTTATAAGCAGCTGACTGTCGATGAATATTTAAAGAAAGGGAAACTGACAATGTATAAAGTTGGCTTGACCTGTTTAGCCCAAGGATATGTTTCTACTTTGAGAAGAGATAGAATAACTCAACATAATACAGTACATTAATCATTTCAGACTTCTACAGGAAAGTTTTGAGACTTACATTGAACATTTAACTCGGTTTTGTTTTGACCTGTTCCCCGGGATCCATCGTAAAACTCATTACCAGCGATGCACATATAGGCTCCAGCGTCACTTCGTTGGACAAAGTTAACCGCGTGGCTTAGGTCTGTGGACAAGGCGACGCCATCCTTCGTCCAGTTATGGTAAGCTACTCCCGGATTGGATCCAATGCGCAGCTCAAGGTTATATTTTCATCTTCCTTTACCGTCAGAGTTGTCCTGTCGACCTTGACTTCGGGTGAGTCTGCGGATCGAATATCATTATTAAACAACTATTAGTGAAATCAACACATCTTCTCACTCCGCTCAACATAATTAAGACCCTCTGTACACAATATTCTCTGTGCACTTTAAAGGCATCAGATGGCTACAAGACGTATCTTAGAGAATCCGTCGTAATATACTTGTTAAACTGTCAATTGTATTTTCATCTTTTTTCATCTTTTAAATTGTGTTCTGGGAATCATTCGATAGACTGATAGTATCGATTAAAGGCATCGAAAGTAGCCAATTGTTCAATGAATTACTGCTAAACACAGTGTCTATGTTGCCAGTTTATTTCGCCGTTAATGTATGCATTGAAATCATCATCAAGTTCACATTTAAACTTATACAACAAATATTCATCTCAGGGGTTTCAGGAACCAAATACGTGCTTTACGTCGATGCTTGGTGTATGTTTTTTAGCGTCACTTTGTTTTATTTTGGCTAAGGTTGTCAGCATAAATGACTGATTTCATTGACACATCATTTACGAAGCATCATTCAGTGTTCAACTCTAACTAAGAGAAAATTACATTTATGCCACATGTAACTTATTTATCTGTGAATATAAACTCTAGAGGTGAACGCCCGAAGAAAATTATTTTGAATGTAGCAGTCTAATTGTCTCACCTGGAGCTACATAGTCATCCATAATAAAGATCCCAGCATAATGTTTGACCCTTTTATCACCATGGTTTGGCTAAAACAATAGTTAATTATGATCTCCCCCTCCCTCCCTCCTCCCCTCTCTGTCTGTCTGTCTGTCTGTCTGTCTGTCTCTCTCTGTCTCTCTCTCTCTCTCTCCTCTCTCTCTCTCTCTCATATATTTTTCACTTAACAATTCTATATAAGACAGTACAAATAAAACAATCAGTCGTTTTGCGTTCCATTTTGTCAATAATTTAATTTTACCACATTAAGTTATTTCGACTGTACGAAAAATTAACTGATGATATGTTGGCATTTTTGACGAAATACCACTGTACTAACGCATTTACCTTTTACTATTTTGCCTAGATGCCAATTATAAAGTATGTGACAACCTTCTAGTGTGTAGAAATTAAATCGTGCATTGTTATGTCTCTAACTCTATGATTACGTCACTTTTTGTTTGAGAACGATGTAAGACTTACATTGGACATTCAGTTCAGTTTCACTATATCCCATTCCATGCGTTCCATCATAAAACTCGTTACCAGCAGTGCATGTATAAACACCAGCGTCAAATCGCTGAACGTCTACGACTGTATTCCTCAGAGCTGTGGAAACGACAACGCCACCAATCGACCAGTTATGGTAAGTTACTTCAGGGTTCGAATCGATTTCGCAGTTCAAGGTTGCAGTCTCACCCTCCTTCACAGTCACAGTTTCCTTCTCGACATTAACGATAGGAGAATCTGTAAAAAAGGTTATAATTAACTTCCGATGAATGCTTTAAGGTACTGGTCCTTTGCCTACGCTTTTAAATATTTTCTTACCAATTGCATTATCAGCGAATTTCTTGAGTTTTATATAACCCATCCGCCTGTTGCTGTGTTATTTCTCGGTCATTTGAGAGGTCAGAGGGTTATTCTCGCCATATTTTGAGGTTTTTTTTTACGTTTAATGTATGGCCTACACCATATTTGTGGTTGTCAGTGAAATTCATATAGATAAAACAAACATTTACACAGAAGAAACTGACGCTAATTTGAAAGGTTTTAAACTGTTATATCGTATTATGTTGACGAAAACAAGCTAAAAGGTCCACGTTTTCAGGCCGATCATGGCCACATTTGCGGGGAAATTGCTGAGCCCGCGCTATTTTGGCATGAGTATTTAGTGAATTTTGAATGTATTCGTGATTTAACGTAGACTGGCTTAGTTTTTTACAGATTTGGATTAAATCTCACACACGCGACTCACAGAGTCATTTTGACTAGAGATATTTTCTTTCATATCCAGTTAAACAGGACACTGTCAACACGATTGGAATAATTAGATCTTTATATCTTTCAACTTTCTCAAAAGTTACGTGCCATTTAGGTTACGTGCCATTTAGCTGAATATTGCAATATTACAAAGTAATCATAAAAACAGTGTGTAGCTTAAACAGCAAAGCAGATGAGGTACATTTTCAGATTAAATCGACATTACTTCACCATCCAACATTTGTCAACTAGTTGGGGATATTTTCTCTCACACGACCAGCAGGCAAGGGAGAAACAAAGTATCCGGATCGTGTGTGAGTAATCTGATCCGAGGTCCTTGGTCTGTGAGATTTTTGGCCATATGACTTCAAAATGCGTTAAATTGATATTGGAAACATTAATGATTATTTTAACTGTTTCAATGACTCCAGGATGATAATTAAATTACAATTAACAATATATTGAACTTTAGATGAATACATACATTGAACAGTGAGTTCAGTGACATTGTATCCCATGCCTGCCGTTCCATCATAGAACACATTACCAGCATTGCACTGGTAAGTGCCGGTATTCTGTCGTTGAGCGTCAGCGATGGTGAGGTTTAAGTCTGTGGACACGACAGCGCCATCTTTCGTCCAGTTGTGGTATGTGACTTCCGGGTTCGAATCAATTGTGCAAGTGAACGTTACCTTCTCGCCTTCTTTTCTTATCAAGGATTCTTTATCGATGCTCACATCCGGGATATCTGGGAACAAATCATCATGTCAACGCAGTATTGCTATAATATGTGAATCAGATGGCAAGGGTCATTGTTAGCGTTTCTGTCGCCTTAACACCAAGTCTGCTTGACTTAATGATTGTAAAAGATAAACTTTACATTTAACATTGGCATTCATCCAAATATTATCAATCTCACATCAGATCCTTACTAACCTCGAGATGAGGATGAAAATAATGATTTTTGATTAACCCAAATGAATGTGTTTATCATAATGGATCGTGTAGTAGACCAACTTCCTTAAAAATGATTGTGACATTTTCCAGGAAAATTTTATCACAGATTTATGGATACGTTTAGCGAAAAAAGTATGTAGCAGTGACACCCGATTTGAAAATTCAGCAGTCACCAACCCCCCAAAAACATTAATTGTTTGATATAAATTATATAAATTACCGGTGCTCAACACTATTTGTGAGTAGCATACGAAAAGTACGTTAAAAATTCGGCGGAACAAACTCGCAAAATGTAGCTGTTTATCGCAGAAACAAACGCAACAGCTCAGAAAATGATTAATATTCTACAATAAGAATACTTACACTGCACATCCATCATTATGTCGTCTGCGCATGTCTGGGGCCAAGGACTTGTCGAAATATTGCTGTTTTCGTGCTGACAATTGAAGACTGCCCCGTTGTGTACCTTTTGAAGTGTCGTTGAATATTCATTGGTTGGAGCGTTAACGCGCGAAATTTCATTTCCGTTCTCCAACCACAAAAGATCGCCCTGGGAGCTACCGTCGACACGACAGGTAAATGTGATGTCGGTTGCATCTGATATCACGGTGTGACCTGGACTGACCTCACAAATAGGCCTGTGTTCTGCAATTAATAGGAGATCGACTTGGTGACCCTTGTCGGAATTGAATGCACCATCAAAAATGAACTGAAGTGACTGGTAAAATTACAGCACGGAGAAAAATCAAACAAACAATAAGGCGTTAAGCTAACAATGGTACACTTTCTGCAGTATAGAAAACGCAAATAATTTATTGACAAGTGTTACTTAAGTTTCATGCATCCTGCAATCATCAGAGAGAAGTAATTTGAAGTAGTTATACGAAAATTTTTGTTATTATTTTTTCTTCCCTAAAGATCACACTTCCCAAACTTTTATCATTTATCGAACAAGAACAGAAGGAAACTTAGTATCCATCAGCAATTGGGATATGGAAACCCGCTATACACCCATTCCAATTTTCAGTATCATGCCTATATAGATCAAAATAAAGTTGCAATTTCATAGCCACATTTTGAGTGCCGCTATGATATCTTGACCCACCATCTCGTAAACCAACAGCACAGTCCATATGCACGCAGGTGAATTAAAGGTTAATTAATGTTTCCAAGTTTTGAATAATAATTCGAAGTTATATAAGCAATAAACCACATCTAGCGATATGTGTACAGTGTTATTTTGACAATTTCACAACACATGTGCACGAGCGATAGCAAGTGTCGTGATCTGGTCAAAATAGAGTGGTAAAGCAGTTTCTTTATCATTATAGTATTCGGTACTAGACATAAAATGTTCAAAAAACATTTTTCTCGATCGTAGCCTGTTCCAACTGTACAATTTTTGTTACCATATATGGTAGTACAATGTAAGTATAACTTCTTCTGTAATATCGTACAAAATAAGGTAGCATCACAGGCGTGCCGAAGAAATCGGATGTCGCGAGGGCGCTCGACATTTCGGCCATTCTCGACGCACGTACGCGTCATATGATGGTAATGGTTGTTAGCATTACTCTTTATTTCCCACATTTCATAAAAATAAACCACATTTCTAATTGGCCTGTATATACACGCACATCCTTACCTGGATACAAACATTCTTTTGTAAAGGTGACGTCATCGATGGCGATATCTGACGAGTTCTTGTCGCCGACAATGGCTTCAAAAACAACCCGAAAGTCATCAGGGTTTCCTATTACAACCTTGGCGTAGTTCCATTGGTTGCCTTGGTTACCGTGCATGCTCCACATGGGTATCATCTGACCTTCTTCGGTCTCTGACCTAGTGAATACCTGTATTTATGAGAATTGAAAGAGAGGCGGTATAACATTTATCCTCACATTACAGTCACAGCTTGAGGAGCATAGAGCCAACTTTCTCGGAAGCTGGTGTTCATATTGCAACAATGCTTTACAAGAAGTTTAGAATAGAAAGTGCTAACATTGCTCAAATTCGGTAAAATTACAAAAAGTGGAATCTTACTTAGCCCTACTGTGATAGTATACGTAGATTGATTGTACGAAAGCGATTTTAAACTTACCCGTAGCGTGCCCATACCACCCGTTGCAGAGTACATGTGATACCAGAATCTAAGACTGCAGGCATCTTTACTGGCGGGAAACAAAGGGTCGCCTGGTGTCAGAAGTCTTGCTATGTCGCCTTCAAGCTGCACTGAGCTATCCACATAAGCAAACCGACCTTGATTTGAAGACAGGTGAATCAAAAACAGGTCAGAGAAATACCTTTGGAAAGCCATCTCAAATTTTTATCGATATTCGACAAATTGGACTGGACATATTTGATAACTGAAACCTTCAACACAGTGCGAAATAGTATTTTGTACATTTGCAAATATAAAAGAACAACAGTGAACTTGCTTTTGGACTTTTTATTTAAATAATCGAAGGATTTGATTATTAAAATACCACACTGGAAGACAATTACAGAAGTCGAGAGAATAGTAAACGGATTGATAAACTGCATAGACATGTTTAAAAAAAACAACGTTGAAAGTTTCAATGTTTACGTTTGTCAAATGATGTTAAATATAAGCTGCGTTTTATTTCAATTGGGTAACAGGAGGTGGTGTGATTCAAAGAGAGATTGAAGTCGTAGGTGACTTTTAACTAACTGTTGCCTGAATTTCCCGTGGTGTGGTCAAAATAGGGTCCACTGCCAGCGCTGTATGTCGATCTCCCAGTGGTCCAGTTGAATATGTTGCCGTCACTGTGCTCCAATCGGCAGAGAGTTAGCGGTTCGTCAAAGTGGCAGTCTGCGGGCCTGACAACTTTAATTTAAACAAAGACAAAAACAGACAAATTCAGTGGGCAAACTTTGCTGCAAATCTACAATATGTGCAGCCAACTTTGCACTGCATGTTTTCTGTGCAGTGGTTCCATTTTCTTGTCATAGTAATGGGTCACCCGGTGAAAACACCTCGCAACGCCACAAAGGCTACCAAAAACGTGATGATCCTATATTCTGAGCTTTGCCACGTCTGACGTGAGATGACATGTTTTGCGTGACATCGAAAACAATGACCTGTATATATATATATATATATATATATATATATATATATATATATATATATATATACTCACTGCAGTTATTCTCATCGGAGCCGTCAACGCAGTCGTTTTTGGAATCGCAGAGCGTGTCCTGCAGGATGCAGTTGTTGTCACTAACGCACTTGAACTCCATATAATCATCACAGGGTCTGTAGTATGTGTCTGCCAATCAAGATAGACAACAAGAATTAGAATGCCGGAATCTGATTTGCCCGGACGCCATGTGATGTTGCTTATACAGCAAATGGTTATTGCTCAAACTTAAATTGAGCAGATGAATACTAAAAAAGTGATTGCACTTTTAGTATTAATGATTATATTAATTCAAGTCAAAAACCTGGTACTACTTTAAGATTTTAATATTTCATTTAAAACTAGAGTATATATAGGAAAAAAAACAGACAGTTTTAATTTGTATAATCTATACCTATTCTGAAATGGCAGAGATTTTTGAAAGCGTTCCAAAGAGTGAGTGAAACCATCATATGCAAAATTGAAATGACTCTCGTTCCAAATTGAAAGACTTTATGGAAAAGTAAAATTGTTGTATGGTATCTAAAGAACATGTTATCAAGTATGGCCAAGCCAGAGTGGATTTGTTTAAATGTCGTCCAGAGATTTTTTTCCCATTGATGCGTGTTTCCTTAATGGACAATAAAGTAATTGAATTGTAAAATGCGAGAAAAAAAAGCAAGGAAATCAATCGGGTGACTTGCCACAATTTACACTTCTTTCTCACTTAACTTACGACTGTTTGTCATACTAAAGGTTTACCAAACCAATCTTTATTAAATCCAGGGTCAAAAAATTTATGGAAAGTTAAATGTATCTTTGCAAAAAGTGAAATTTTAGCTATAATACACAGAGACATGTGCAAAGCCACCTTAAATGAACGAAATGCTGGAAACAGTTTATAGAGAAAGTGACAAAGCTGCGGCTGTAAAGTGACTTCACAAGGCGTGGATTCCATCAGCATATGATCAACTTGATCATGAATTACCGCACGGTTCCAAGCTGAAGCGGCAACGCCGGGTAAGTAAATTGCAATTCATATAGGCTATAGGACGGTGCAATCGCCGGTGAAAACACGGATTAAACTTACCATCAGAGCAATTTTGAAACTGAATGTCATCGATGCCGATGTCTCCATAGATACTGTCAGCTTTGGTCGCTTCGAAGATTAATTCAAATTCGTCCTGCTTGCCGATATCAACTTCGGCTTTTTGCCAGCTGTTGCCCTGGTCACCGCTCAGGTGGAACAATTGTTCTGTCGTATGGTTGCCGTAATTGATATTTAGACTCAGATTTCCCATGTCCTGTGCAGTTGAGTTCCGACTGCAATACATGTGATACCAGAACACTATCTTACAGTTCTCACCACTGTTTTGGTAAATCAGACTATTCAATTGTGCCGTGTCTCCTTGCTCTGTATCGGATGTCCCGGAGTTGAAGAACAAAAAATGACCTGTAAAGAAAAAAGTATACAAAAAGTTTCAATGGCGCGTATTTAAATTTATTAATAAATTATTTTTCGAAGTTTGCAGTCACTTTCGTGACATAATTTTGCTATTTTATCGACGGGTTATGAGTGCAGGCTACCATTACTGTACCGACGAATAGATTGTCTGCTAAAGACTGCTGACTGACACGGTGATGAGTGACAAGTTGATGAGGCGACCTATAAACACAATAGATTGCATTTGGTGGAATGCACAGAACTTACACCTCAGAGGTGTTCTGTTCCGTGTTTAAACAGTTCACTGTTACATGATCCAAGTTACATGTACACCGGATGAGAAACAACAACAAAACTGCATAAGCCCCTCATAAAAACTAAACACAAACCCTAAACAAACAAACAAACACACGAGCAACCACACAAACACCCTCGTGGCAAAAGAGACAGGAATTCATATCAGGAAATCAAGATAATACTTCTTTTGTATACGTTTCTCTTTTGAAGATAACATTTTACGTGAATGTAATCGCAGAATGCACCAACACTGGTGATTTGGGCTTAGCCATGCTCTGCCAGCATCTCCGGTGTAATTGGAAATGCAATGTTGTACCATTTGCAAAGTCACATTTTATGGCAGTGGTGTTAGTATTATGTTTGATGTTGCACCAAAAATAGTACAGAGAGAGAGGGGGAGAGAGAGAGAGAGAGAGAGAGGGAGAGAACAAAATAAAATGTCGAAGATTCAATCAAAAGACCAATCACAAGATTTTGTTGGTTTGTCATATGTTGTATTGTCTTGATCGTGACTTACCTTGCTGCGTACCCTTGGTGTGGTCGACATTTGGTCCAGTGTCATTTGTCCAAGATGGACCGGTCGCAATTGTCCAATTAATTTGACCTCCAATGACATTCTGCCAGCCACAGAAGTCCTCCTCAAAGTCGCAGTTTGTCCCTTTGAAGTGAATGGATTGTTAAAGTCAACAGATATCGATCAACAGTAACGGTTTAACAGTATTTTTGCCTGCTTTGAAATTTGTTGGCTTGAATCCTTGGACAATCTCGGTCAAGAAATCACGATGCACACGTAATATCGGCAAGCGGGACGTATTCATTGACTGACTTACCGCAGTTGCTCTCGTCAGACCCGTCTTGACAGTCGCTGATGAAGTTACAGCGCTGCCAGCTCTCAAAACAACCACCTCCCGACGTACAGCTAAGCTTTCTCGGGTCGTCACCACAGATCTCGTATAAGGGCGGTGGTGAAGCTGTATCTTCCCCGGGTATCTGACCTCCCTCTATGCAGCCATCACTGAAGGTGACGTCATCTATCGCGATATCGCCATAGTAACCATTGCCAACCATACCTTCGATGACAATCTGATACATGTAAAAATGGTTGAACTTTTGACTTTTGTTATCCATATAATGTAAACAAGTAATACAATACATTTTTTGAAAAAAGTCTAGTAAATAACCACATAAGACCAATATTTTCCATTGTATTGTACAGTGTACTTCTTGGTTTTCGTTCTTAGTATCCAATACATTGTGCTCATTAACCGTTTCCTTGAAAAACTGAAAAAGGGTGCTTTCGATCGCAGATATTCGGACTTCATTTTTTTCAACACGTTTATTGTCTGCCGTTCATGTGCCTGCGTGCGTGTATGTATGCGTGTGTGTGTGTTAGCGCGGGGAAGGGGCTCGTTTAAAGCTCCTGGAGTGGGAAAAATTCCAGCATCTCTGTGTTTCAAATATGGAAACTTTGCATACTCCCCCGTGACACTTGTAGTGAAACAGTGCTTTTTAGAAAAAAATGTACATACAGTTTCCCCTTGTCATTTTTTTTTCTAATTTCAGAAATGTTACATCCTCAGCGATATGGAAACGTGGTACATGTGTAAGGAAACAAAATACATGAACAAGAGCTTTATGTTAAAATATATTTGGTACATGTTCCAATATGCGAGGAAAGAAAAACAGTACAAAAGCGTCTAGCAAGGAACTGCAAAAACTAAGAAAACTAATTCAACGATTAATTAAAGGAAAATAATACGGACCTACCTACCTAACAAAGTTTGAAATAATCTGGCCAATTGAACATTTTTATCTTCGTTTTTCGCCCTAGAGTTTATAAAGCTTATAACAGCACTTTTGTATTTCACATTTCGAAACTTTCTTAAATGTGTTTCTCTAAAGCAACATTTTCCTTAAAGAATGAGAGAGAGAGAGAGAGAGAGAGGAAGAGAGAGAGAGAGAGAGAGAGAGAGAGAGAGAGAGAGGAGAGAGAGAGGGGGAGAAAGAGAATGTGCTTGTACTGACAGTGCTATGTGTGTTATACGTTTGTCACACAAACCTTGAAATTTGTGCCATATGGTGTGATGGGGACATCTAAGTTTAACCAAACGTTTCCCATGTCGCCGGTCATGTTTCGAAGTACTAACATATTGCTGTCAAGATAGGTGGTCCGTTGATAAATGACCAAAGATCCAATACTGGTGCCGTACATGTGATACCACAGTGTGAGCTGAAGGTCGAAGACATGAGATATGTGAAAAAAAGAGGTGAAAAAACAATCAAATTTCACTCACAGATAAGATACGTAAAGCTAAACTTGTTTATTAAACACGATTGGAACTAATTTGGGATCTTTATATTTTTCAAATTTCTCAAAAGCATTTGGTGCCCTATAGCTGAATGTTGCAATATATTACTCCTAGAAATATGTGTACTGATTACATTATTACATTATTACATTAAATCGACATTACGTCTGTCACTATCCAATTATCCCAAACTAGTTCCAATCGTGTTTTGAGTTTTGTTACACTGAAGGACTATCGCCTGCTAGTCTAGTTCACTAGTCGCTTCACTGAGTATTTGAGCAATTGGTAAATCATAATCTAGTTTTTCCTGTTTATTGGCGCTTTCTCTGCTTGTACTTTGCACACCCTTGTTTATGTTAGTATTGGTCGGCGTAAACTATACTGGTAGTGGCTGGCCAGGTGAACGCGATTTAACCACTGTTTAAAGCATATGCCAAAATGCCGACACGTTCATTGCTCCCACACAGGAGAACACGACAACACGTGCTAGAAGTTATTTGACCAAAGTAAGTTAATGCTTTCTGCGTCGACTCAAAATATTGAAACCTTGAGGGGCAAATGACCGAAAACCCCTATTTCAGAATTGAGACTGCAGACATCAACAGGCATATTTTAATAATTTAACCGAACGGACGTTTCTACAGGGTCATCTTAGTGAGTCATGTCAAACAAAATAAAGTGAGGGCTTAATTTTGCGAGAGCCTGGAATCCTAAAAGAGCCATGCCAGATGGACATTTACGAAAAAGTAACGAAGTTACTTTGGCTTTAAATTGGACTTGGACATTTTTTTTTTACTTTGTATATTATGACAAGGCAATTGGACTTGGCATCGTTAACTGTGACGGTATAAATTAAAAGTGTGCAGTAGACAAAGGAACGTGACTCGTTAATGTGAAAAGCACCTTGGGAATATAGATTTTCGGACTCTCAAATTTTTGCAATTCTTCTCTGATCGAAGAAACTTGAGGCCTCATTTCAAAGCTTTTGTAGAAAAAAATATCATTTCATTTTTTTCAAAAATTCTAAAACCCATTAAATCAATTGATGTAACATAGAGAAGGTGGCCATTTTGAATAAAAATATGGTTCCATGTTAGGTTATTTGCTTCTCTGGTATTAAACTTTGCATGGTGACCCCTAATTTTAATTCTTGATCTGTTATAAGAATGGTTGAGCTTCAATTGAAAAAAAAAAACCGAGCAAAAGTTCAAATCGTTCAATTCAAGGCTCATACTATCTTTACCCGCAAAATGTCGGCTTGCCAATGTGCGCATTTTTGTTAGACATTGTAAATTCCATGCATTGATTTTAGACATGCAATTTTTTATAAATTTTATACAATATAACAACTAAAACTACGAGTTTTGGCCTGAATCAGTGATTGGTTACTCACCGTGCAATTGGAACTTGTCGCCAGGATGGTTGGGCTAGCGATTCTCGCGATGTAGTATGGGTACTGTGGGTAGCTCGTTTCGATGTACAGGTAGCTTCCTATCCGCAACAAGGAGACAAAAGGCATATTACGAGACAGAATAATGACGAAATGGTACCTGGACACCTATTGACTAACATATTTTAAAACTGGCTTTCTCATTACATCATATCAAACTGGAAAGTAATCATCTCAGAAGTCTGAAAACTGGTAACGGTTTAACGTTATAATCAAACTATTTCAATCGATTCTAATTTGTTGATTTTCTTCATGGCTTTTCGTATATGATAAAATTAGCACCACTCCAAAGGCGGTTGAAGTTTGAAAGGTTTTATGGATGTAGTCAAACAAGTTAGCATACATGTACATTTGTACTGCATCGTTTTGTGTTACTCTCCCGCTCTGTCCCATATAACTGTGTGACATCCAGTAAGTGTATTTTTTTTACTTTCGACAAGTGAGGGGTATTAAAAGCTACACAAACAACCAAAATGATACATAACACCATTTAATAGCGATTGCATGGCATATTCTAATTTTAAATATGTTGTCACCTTTGTCGGACCTTGTTGTGTGATCCGTACTGGGCCCGGTGCCTGCTGAGCCTGTTCTTAAACCCAGTCAAAGTTGTCACCGCCTTCTTGTTTCCAGTCGCACGTACTGATTTCAAAATCACATCTACCGGTCAGGAATCTGCGCAGAGATGTTAGCAAATGAAATGGACACTCTGATGACAAATATTGTGTTTTCTCATCTGAACTCTTGAAATTGACCCTTTGTGCGCTCAGGTGACAATATTCGAGGACTGTTTTAACACAGGCTACACCTAATAGTAGTTTTATTGTTGGTGTTATCTATCTTGTACAAAAGTTCCTCAATCGTCTGCTGAAAGGGGAGTGCGTAATATTATTTTTTTTTCTACTTACACTTTCAGAAATCTGGTTTTAGTGTATCTTCATTTACGCGAAATGCTTATAGTCAGATCAAAATTTACCCACAATGCAAAGATTGATGCTGCAAGTCTGCCGTGTTCCAGTAATGCGTTCAATTGATTAGTATAGATGGAGTGAAATGTACTGCGAGAGAAGATGTCCACAGTTCAATTGAATATCAAACAATATTATTGTAAAATACGAAATAACCTAAGTCATTTATTGCCACGTGTTGCAGAAGGATATTTTTGACAATTTTCTTGCGTGGGAAAACTTTATATTCGTAACATGCTTCTCATGCAGGACGGAGCTTAGTAATATCAATAGCAGTGTAAAGGGACTCTCTGCTTTCAGTAGCCAGGGGGCGCTCTTACCACAATGGTCTTCGTCTGTGTTGTCCAAACAGTCATCTACAAAGTTGCACACTTTGCTCTTATCAATGCAGATATTGTTTCCGCATGTGTACTCTGAGGAAAGGCACGGATTAACGGTCATGACTGGAAGGTAGGAAAAAGACGTTTCATGGCTTAAAAAATTACAGTATCTTAAGTTACGTAAATATGGGCACAGTGATTTTGTGGAGAACAAAGTTACATAAATATCATCCACGGGCGCAAGCTGTGAATTTGTTAAATAACAGGAAACACATATAGGTGACGCAAAGACACGCTCCTTTCGGCAACGACTTTGGAAATACTACAGACATGTCTGTTCGAAGTCAGAAAAATAACAGTGAAGCTTCGACATCTGGACAACCGTCATGTAAGTGTTTTCTCGCTTTAAATTCACGGCTTGCTGTTTTCCTGCTCGAAAATGTAGCAGTCTATCACTTTAGAGCAATGAATACCTGGTGGTTCACAGTCAATGAACTTGACATCGTCTATACTTTCAACTCCATAATGGTAATTTCCACGGAGAGCCACAAAAACTATCTGTAAATTGAGAAGTAGAAAGAACACATTTAGACTTTTTTGCAAAGGGGTACTGTGACACATAATGCCATATCATTGGCATTCATGAGCTGTCATTACTATTAATTAGGGCAAGTATATCTGTGGACGCCCTCGTGTTTACTATAAGTCTCCAGCTCACGTCTTGTTAATCATCACCCTATGTACCGTAGCTCAGTGTATAGTAAGCTTACAATACAGTAGCATCTTTATGTTATTGTACTCGCTGCCTGAAGTCTTCCTTACACCCATTCCACAGAGGAATACCAGTCCTGCCGAAACGCTACCAAATGACCTACAATACTATCATAACCCTGGTTACATCACAAGGACAAACTTGAAGGTGATTGATTAACAGGCAAAGTGTGTTCGAGGTACTCTTTATGTTTACTCCATTTAGTTTGGACATTTATTAGTTAGTAAAGGGAAAGCAACTCCAACATTGTTCATATATTGGTGGTTTTGCGTTTAATGTATAGTAGTGTGCAATTTTTTGTTTCACTGTCTTGTGTATAGAGCCGATTAGGCACGGAGAGACACAGCGGCTGTAATCTGCGTGTCAGTGCAGTCTGTACTCCAGAGTGGAGAGACTGTGTAAGACACTACGATTCTTTGACGCTATATTTGGAAGTTTGCCAGACTTTCTTCATCAATTGCCTCAAGTTCAACTTCAGTGGATAAATTGTGTGGTATATTTGCAGATTGTATGTATTCCTATGTTGTCCCACTGGAAGTTTGTTCTTTCTGGAAGCTAGGATATCTCATTTTGTTCTACTGTGTTCAAGGTCGTGTTCGTATCGTGTTTACTAGATTGAGAGAAAGATATATGTGATCGTCAACATGTTTAAGGTTGTGCTATTCTGTCAAAATGCAGGAATTATTTCTGTGGTTATAAGTTGTCTGTTGTAATCTCTGTATGAAGTAGGTGGTTGACGAGTTATTTTTGATGCTTCCTTATTAGTGTAGAATTTCATTCATCTCCTTTATCTAACGGTTTGATTGGTATCTCACCGTTTTCTGATAGTGTTCTTGATCACATGCCTTAGACATAGAATGTATTTTATCCTGTGTTTTGGAAGGTGAAATTCAGATGAATTGAGGCTGCTATGTGTATTGATTTTCATTTTGGTTTGTGCTCTTGTAATGCGACATTTTCGTTGGCGTAATATGTTTATTTTGTTCTCTATTTCTGTGCCCTCTTATGATGTTGACCCTTCTATTTATTTTGTAATTTTATGTGTAATTTTAGTGTACATTTTTAGTGTCGAGGCATGGCACAGTATTGATATGGTAACTCTCCCTTTTGAATATGTGTTGGCCTTTAAAAAGGCCGTTTAGTATTGTGATCCTTGTTTGGCTCATGCTGTATACGTTGTTCACAACGTTTACTGTTGCTGGAATGTTGTCCAACGGCAGTGAATAATTCCCTTAACGTTAAAAAATCAGGAAACATCGATATTCGAAATGTAAAGTGCCAGTTACTGATACATCGACCTACTTGTACCATGGTTGCATGAAAATCGAGTTGGTTTATCTTACCTGGTAGGACTGTCCGATTCCTACGTAAACACTTGCCCTCTGCCATTTGTTCAGCGGACCGGTATGGGAAAAGGAAATCTCCGATGAGTTAGCGAACCTCTTCCTCACTTGCATCGAACCATAGTGATTCATGCTACCCATGTTGTAGTAAAACTGCAAATGACAATTCGGTCCCGTGCTACCAATCGTGGGACTGTAGAGTTCTGCCGTGTCCAGGTTTAGCCCGGGCGAGTTGTCCGCGAATGCGTAATAACCTGCGTATAAACGATCAAAACAAGACATGGGAACACGTCTGAGAGTTTAATCTTGATATGCATAGATACTTTATATATATATATATATATATATATATATATATATATATATATATATATCGTCTAATACTCACAAAATGATTTACACAACGTATTACTTTCCTCAACTCCCAGAATATGAAGACAGTGTAATACCTTCCCCATTCCCTTCAGTGTGATCGGTTGCTGGTCTGTGTTCGGATGGCAGTTTGGTCTTTCCCTGTTTCCTTTCCCATATAAACTGTGGAGCTGGTTCGGCACGTCGTTTCCTAGATTCGTCCGACACACCTAGCCAACCACACATGCCGCTTTCGAAGTCACAACTCTTGGCTGTTGGAACGAACGAGTGAAGGAATGAGATGATGTTGTCGGGAATGAAACCCATAAATGGAATCCTGAATCCCAACAGCAAAACGGTTCGTCTCTAGCAGAGACACTTGAAATACTGTACTTGAACTCGGAAGAACGACTCATTTTCAGACAGGAATTCTTTCACCATACAATCTTTTCAAGGAATCTTTTCACTCACCTTGCAATAAGATATTGCTAGCCTCGAAACTGCAAGGGTCACCGAACTAAGATTTCGATCAGAGCCAAAATTACCTCAAATATACCGACAGTTAAAATTCAAAAAAGTCCCTAACTTTAAAAAGATAAACGTTCGATTTCATAGAAACATGCCGGTTAAAACCGTTTTACTCCATAAGCTTAAATAAGTCGACACAAGCAGCAGATCATGAAAAGTATAGTAACAAGTCGAATAATCGAAAAGCTTTCTCAGAGGCGTGAGCAAAATAATCAGCAATTCCCTCCAAAATCGACGTAAAAACGTAAGCTTCCATTCACCTGTCTTTCTTTTCATTATAAAAAAAATATTGCATCTTCAAATGAGCTAGTCTAATGCATCGCTTTATGGCATGTGACATCGTGTTGGGGTCAATGGTACAAACATGATAACATTCGACCTGTGACATTGTGTTCCTGTTATCAAGTACTCTGGATGGCAAGCGAACGCCGCGAGAAAAGGCAGAGTACTTGAACTTTTTTTCAAATTTTGATGCTTTTTGTGTCAATAAATCGAAGAAATTCAGTGTCGATATGCGTCCACAATCTTTCGACATGAAAAGAATGCTGCTCGTAGTCACAGCTTGTCCCGGGGAGATGACCTTTCTCTGGAGATGGATTGTAGTATTTGTACACGTTAGACTAGATCTTGTACATACTACGAATACTCAATGAAATATGAAAAAAATATATATTGTCATTATATTGCCTTTTTTGGCGATTTCAGTCGTTTATTATGCATCTGAAATAGATTTTATGAATTGAATAATGTTGCAAGTTCACTACCAACATAAGTTATGGAGTGTGCAACAGAAGAATATGTTCGTTTTTTTCAAACATGCAAACAATAGGACAACAGATAACATTATTGGTATATTCAGCGGTTGCACATATTTCATTAATGTTAGCTGTAAACTTATTTCTGTCAATCAATACTGTCATTTGATGATGGATAAGTAAAGAATACTATTGTACTGAAATAACACTGATATTTACTGACATTAATTATTATTATTATTATTATTATTATTATTATTATTATTGTTGTTGTTGTTGTTGTTGTTGTTGTATTATTTAGCAAAGGTAGGGAATACAGAGATTTTGTAGCTGAGTTTATTGATTGGATATTCTTTTTGCCCATGACCAGTGTTCCCGCTAAGGCTTATTTGCATGCTAATTGCGCAGTGTCTCCGACTGCTCTCGCAGTGAAATTTCATATTTTGCGCAACTTTAGTTTCAGTAATTTTAATCGGTATTAGTTTTGGAAACGATAATACATGTAAACTTAGGCGAAATGTGCGATCTCAGCGTAGATTTTACTTCCGCGTTTCAAGTTTAGTGCCCATTGGCAGCGCAGTTGCTACCAACGTTCATTGTACGTTTTGACGTACCTCAATAAATTAGCATATACATAAACGGACCCAGCTGTGAGGCAATCACGCGTATCTCAAGTTGTGCACCCTCTCAAAACCATAGAGGGACCGTGACCTGAAATGTACTTGATTTTAAAATGGCAAAGTCCTTTATATCAGAAAACCTATTATTTTTGTTAAAAAATACAAAGTCTATGACACTTCATGGCACATGATAATAATTTTTTTTGCATTTGCCATGGGAACACAAGAAACGAAAATTGATGAACAGGAAGCTTTTACAATAAGATAAGACTCTGGAAATGTCAAAGTCCAATGACAGGGGACTTTGGGGTGTATTAAATGACCAAAAAAAATCTAAGTTAAGTTTTTGGTGTTTTTGAGGAGTGTCAACTAGTTAAGATAACTTCAAAGTTCAAAGTGGGGGTGTTTGGAGTGTGTTATGATGGTGAAAATCAGACGTGAAATTTCCAAAGGATACCTGTCCGTAGGTGAGCTCTGGGACATTCAAAACAAGTAAGTTTAGTCAAAAACACTCACCACATCCAACTTCATCCTCGCCATCGGCACAATCGCTACGGAAGTCACAAACCTTGTCAGTAGATATACACCTACTATCAGCATTGCAGTAGAATTCATTTGGACTGCACGATGGTTGGGGTGTTGGAGGGGGCGAAGATGGTGGCGGTGTCGTCGGTGGTGCGGTCGATGGCATATCTGTGGAGATAAGTGATAAAAACGAATATAAGGTTTCGTTGCCGATGACAAGTAACTTTTCCAAAACACTAATATAAAGACTTACGACAAAATCACATTTCTGATTCCCATTAATGCGGCGTCCGTCTGTACAAGTGATTTTGCCATAACCACACAGATTGCCTACTCGGTGCTTTGGCTTGGGAAGACGGGGGAAAACTAAAATCAGAGGTCACAAATTGACATATAAATGCCATTGATTTTTCAGGGTGTAGCCTAAGATGTTGCGCGTCCAGACACGACTCAAAATGTGTGGTTTTGATTCTTGATGATGACCCCTTAACATTGTCTCTACCAGAATCCGGGTCAGATTGCGCAAAAGAACAATACGATCACAGCGAGTTTGATAACCTTAAATATTCGCACATTTATTTTTATGCGATACTCTTTCGTCATCCATTATCTTGCCGAGTAAAAACGGCATTAACCGTCTATCGATGTTCATGATGAATACAAATATCTTGTAAGGTAAGGAGATGCGACTTACCAACGGTTGTTGGATCTACTGTGGTTGTACCTGGAACTCCTGAATGAAAGAATGGCAAAATGATGCACTTACTGTGACGGACAGCAGATTCTATCTCTCTACCTGCCTGCCTGTCTGTCTGTCTGTCTTGTCTGCCTTCCCAATCTGTCTGACTTGGCTGGCTGTCTTTTAGTCCCTGTCAATTGTTCTGTTTCCAGTTATCTCTCCCTGCCCCTGCCTCTTGCATTGTTGTCAAATCTCTATCTTCGATATTATTTCCTAAGTCTGAGACCATCTACTTTGGACGGATATTTCTTTCTGTCTTTCGAGTTGAAGTAAATAGAATTCAGCCTACCTGTGCAGTATCCATCACTGATGACCACGTCATCGATGGCTATGTCACTGGTTGACCCACTTCCTCTGATGGCAACGAATATCAGCTAATTGTCGAGAAATAAACTAATATTTATTGCTACCAAAAAAATGAACATTAGGCTCGAGACGCCCTCTTGAAGTATAATATCAGCACCAAGGACAGTTTTGATAAGATTTCAAATAAACTTGGGGAGACATAAATGCCAACCAATCTTTTTCTGATTACAGTAATCACGTAATTTGGGCCATGCAGGATAAATACATTGTTTTTCGGAATAGGTGTTTTTATTTTAGCCAATTTCGAAATTCTATTTGTAATAAGGGAAAGTGGCTTCACACATCACCCACCTGGTCTTGAATGCGCTTTAATGTGTTTTGTGTCTAAATTGTCTTTTGGCTGTTAGTGTGAAAATTGACAAATGGGTTGTTAATTTTAAAATATGCCGATACTGAGTTTTGTTGTTGTTTTTTTTTGAAATATGCATAATACTTCCGCATCGTTAGTGCTCTGGGTAACAGTGCCCTTTAATTTCTCTCTACCTTTCGCGTCCGGGGGACTTCGAATGAAACTTTTGTTATGAGTACATTCGACTACCAAAATGTAGTCTGGTGTCAGTTTTTTGGTTTTCTTCTCGCAGCAAGTGTGAATGCCATGACATTGTTCTGTCAACATTGCCTGCTTATGTACCGCCTCCACAATGGTGCCGAACCGGGGAGAGTTTGTAATATCTACACTCCAAGCCATCATTAACAACGTAACAAGCAAGAGATTTTGCTGGTTCGTGAAAAATGTGAATAAAACGAAATCCTGATTTGCACTTTGATTTCGTAATGTTAAAAAATTAAACACGTTTGGTCAATCAGAAGGTTCTTTCTGCGACAGGACCCGACGATATTAAAGTTGTGTGTAAATATCCATAACCATATACATTTTAGAAAAGACGTATATACCGAAACCAATCACGTGTAGAAATCACGTTTTTGTGTTCTCTAAGCAGCTGTGAATAGTATTCCAATGCTGACTCGGAGATTCTCGCGATAGTGCAGTGTCTCACCTGGTATTCGGTGGTTTGCGAGAACGAAACTCTGCCGTATCCCACTCTGTGCCCTGGTTCCCACTCAGGGTCCATATTGTGTCTGGCGTTGTAGGGTCATCACCCGTGATAATATCTACTCTAAGGGTGCCGATTCTCCTCCGTTCATGTTGTACCAGAACTCAATGCATCCGGAAGTGGAATTTGCCGGGAAAGTTTGACTGTACAGCTTCGCTGTAGCGCCGGTATAGGCATTAGAGCCCTCTAAGTATAAATAAACGCCTGTGTCGAAAGCATAGAAGCAAGAAGTATTTAAAATCCTGCACACACGATTTTCATATATATATATATATATATATATATATATATATATATATATATATATATATATATATATATATATATATATATATATATATATATATATATGTATGTATATTATATATATATATATATATATATATATATATATGTCGTCATATATTCTAGCAAATTCTTGTGTAAAGGAACATTCAAAACGTGCATGAGTTAAACAGTCAAAATTTATTCATCTATTGCAAACTATTACAATGCCTCTAACAGAGACTGAGTAAACATTCCAGCAAAATTAAAATTCATCCTTATTAGAAATCTTAACTCTTTGCGCTCAAATCACATCTGACATTTCTTTGTTTCCATACCTTTAAGGATATAGAATCATTGTAATAACTGTTTTGGTACAGCGCGTGTACATGGTGATGTGCATTAATTTAAAATCAACAAATCGAATTTCCGATTTGCATTAATTGTTGTCCGAAGGATTCAGAAAAACTGTAAATTGCTTAAAGCGCAGTGGTCGTCGCGCTGCGCATGCTGCTGAGCCCCCCCCCCCTTGTTGACAACATATCCGAGAATGCCACATGAGGTTACGGGTTGATTATTATGTTTGCGATATTGCCGCTGATATGGCGGCTGATTTGTCACAAGCATACCAACTTACCAAATCTAACACGCAATAAAAGGTAAATTAATCTAAGTTAAATATCTGCTGAATATTGAACAGTAATTACACGCTGGATTGAGATCATATTTGGTCATGATTTTCTCGAATCAGTTGAATGGGACTCGCTCGAGCCATGGAGCTAAACACTTACCCTACGCGTGTATATACCAACAGACTATCAATGACCGGGCTCTGGTCTACGTCATCGCTAGCAAGGACGAGTGCATTCATTTCAAGAGGTCCAACAGGAGTACAATTGACAATCACGCAAACTACAGAAATCTACAGCTCGCAGAGCAATGCCCGCTGCAGCAAGAAGCATCTGTTCCGTGGTCTGCATGAACGTCGGTGTCAAGAGAACTGGGCATATGGCGCGCTACACTCGGCTGTGGAGAATCCAACTCCACTACGAAGTTGGTGTGCAACGAGAATTCCGAGTACAGGTATCAAGTCAAGCGAAGGACCTTTCATAGGTCTTCTTGTTATGTGGGGGTTATCTCATTTGAAAGAAGATTCAGACCTACCCGGCAATCAGGAGGTACAACAACTAGTCCGTGGGCTAGAGGGGGTCTACGTGCACCCCCCCCCACAGGATAACAAACCTGTATTTTTCAGAACCCTTGGGATCCCTAGAATACGAAATGGAATTTTAACAGAAAAAATATAGGGACGCAATAGCTGTTATGGTCATGTTTTGAAGGGTACCGCAAAATCACGATTTTCCAAGCCAAATGCATTTTCGTCAAATCTGTCTTCTTGTAAGTCATGTGCTGAGCTCATTTTTTAACATAACCTCACTTGTTTGGTATCATTAGAAAGGGAATTATTCTTCTTTAAGATGACATATTGCATTATGCAATATCTGCTACAGTTTTTGTCAAATATAACCAAAACTTACCCTTACCCCAAAATTTAACATTACAAATTACAGAAAATCTCAAATTCTACCAATTTTTTAGCTAGGCATAATAAAAAATGCAATGCTTTGTCTGAAATCTGTTTTATTTGATACAGGGACATGTCAGAAATATGAAATAGACTTTTAACAGAAAAAATATTGGGAATCTACAGCTGTAACAGTCATATTTTGAAGGGTACCGCAAAATAATAGTGTAGCAGATTTGCATGCATTTTTGTTAAAACTGTCTTCCTATAAGTTATCTGCTGAGCTTGTTGTTGAATATAACCTGGCTTGTTAGGTATCATTAGAAAGATAATTTACTAATCTTTAGAATGGCATATTGTAACATGCAATATCTTCTATAGTTTTCATGATATGTAACCCAAACTTACCCCATACCCCAAAGTTTACATTGAAAATTTCAGTCATAGCTAAAACCAAATTCTACCATTTTTTTAGCTTGACACAAAAAATCTGGCCGTTTTTGCTATTAAATCTGTTTTATTTGGTACAGGGACATGTCAGAAATATGAAATAGACTTTTAACAGAAAAAATATTGGGAATCTACATCTGTAACAGTCATATTTTGAAGGGTACCGCAAAATCATAGTGTAGCAGATTTGTATGCATTTTTGTTAAATTTGTCTTCCAAAAGTTATCTGCTGAGCTTGTTGTTGAATATAACCTGGCTTGTTAGGTATCATTAGAAAGATAATTTACTAATCTTCAGAATGACATATCGTAACATGCAATATCTTCTATAGTTTTCATGATATGTAACCAAAAGTTACCCCATACCCCAAAGTTACATTGGAAATTTCAGTCATAGCTAAAACCAAATTCTACCATTTTTTTACCTAGACATATAAAATCTGGCCGTTTTTGCTATTAAATCTGTTTTATTTGGTACAGAGACATGTCAGAATTATGAAATAGACTTTTAACAGAAAAAATATTAGGAATCTACAGCTGTAACAGTCATATTTTGAAGGGTACCGCAAAATCATAGTGTAGCAGATTTGTATGCATTTTTGTATAATTGTCTTCCAAAAGTTATCTGCTGAGCTTGTTGTTGAATATAACCTGGCTTGTTAGGTATCATTAGAAAGATAATTTACTAATCTTCAGAATGACATATTGTAACATGCAATATCTCTATGGTTTTCATGATATGTAACCAAAAGTTACCCCATACCCCAAAGTTTACATTGGAAATTTCAGTCATAGCTAAAACCAAAATCTACAATTTTTTTACCTAGACACATAAAATCTGGCCGTTTTTGCTATTAAATCTATTTTATTTGGTACAGAGACATGTCAGAATTATGAAATAGACTTTTAACAGAAAAAATATTAGGAATCTACATCTGTAACAGTCATATTTTGAAGGGTACCGCAAAATCATAGTGTAGCAGATTTGTATGCATTTTTGTTAAATTTGTCTTCTTATAAGTTATCTGCTGAGCTTGTTGTTGAATATAACCTGGCTTGTTAGGTATCATTAGAAAGATAATTCACTAATCTTTAGAATGACATATTGTAACATGCAATATCTTCTATAGTTTTCATGATATGTAACCAAAACTTACCCCATACCCCAAAGTTTACATTGAAAATTTCAGTCATAGCTAAACTAAATTCTACCATTTTTTTACCTACCTAGACATATAAAATCTGGCCGTTTTTGCTATTAAATCTGTTTTATTTGGTACAGAGACATGTCAGAATTATGAAATAGACTTTTAACAGAAAAAATATTGGGACTCTACAGCTGTAACAGTCATATTTTGAAGGGTACCGCAAAATCACAGTATTGCCAACTGGCTTGCTTTTTTGTAATATCTGTCTTCTTAAAAGTCATCTGCTGAGCTTTATTTTTGACATAACCTGGCTTGTTAGGTATCAATAGAAAGGTAATTTACTAGTCTTTAAATGACATATTGTAATATGCAATGTCTTGTTTAGGTTTCATGAAATAGGACCAAAGCTTACCCCATACCCAAGGTTTACACAGCAAATTACTGCAAATCTGAAACTCTACCATTTTTTACAATTTATTAACTTTATATACCAAAGGCAATGCTTGTATGCAATCTATGAAATATGTGTTTTGTTAAAAGTATGTTACAATATGAAATTAACTTTTAACAGGAACATAATATGATTTTGTAGCCTTTGGATCATATTTGGAAGGGTACCCAGGTATCAGGGCAAATTTGCCGAAACACATACATTTGCAATATATGGGTTCCCCCTCCAAAAATGATCCAAATGGCTACTAAATTGTATCATCTTAAAAGTTAAAAGTTAATTTTATACTTGTGACATACTTTTGTAACAAATAAGTCAGATTTTAAAAAAGAATTGCCTTTTGTATTATGTCACGGGGACTGTGATTATGTGCAGCAAAAACGGTAGAATTTAAGATACGCTGTAATTTGCGATTTGAACTTTTTGGGTATGGGGTAAAGTTTGACCATATTCCAGGAAAACTATGTATGACATTGTATATTACAATATGTCATCTTAAAGAAGAATAAATTTCCCTACTAATGATACCTCACAAGCCAGGTTGTGTCACAAAATAAGTTCAGCAGATGACTTACAAGAAGAATAATTTAACAAAAAAGGTGCCAATTTGCGGTACTGCGATTTTGCATTTCCTTCACAATATGGCTGTTACAACTATGCAGTCCAAATATTTTTTCTGTTAAAAGTCTATTTCACATTTCTGACATGACCCAGTACCATATACAACAGATTTAATACCGAAACAGAGCTATTTTTATCATGTCTAGCTAAAAATTCACGGAATTTGATCACGTTATCTATGACAGTACTTTCAATATAAACCTTGGGGTATGGGGTAAGTTTTGGTCATATTCCATGAAAACTATACAAGATATTACCTGTTACAATATGTCATTGTAAAGACTATTTAATTACCTTTTCAATGATACTAAACAAACCCGGTTATAATCAATAACAAGCTCATTAGACGACTTATAAGGTGACAGATTTAACAAATACGCATGCGAATCAGGAATACTGAGATTTTGCTGTGCCCTTCAAAATACAGCTGTTACATCTATAGAATCCCAATAATTTTTCTGTTACAAGTTCATTTCATATTTCTGATATGGCCAAGTACACAATAAAACAGATTTATACAAAAAATTGCCTACTTTTTTATGTCTGCGTTAAAAATTGCTTGAATTTGACATTAGCTATGACAGTAGTTTTCGATGTAAATGTTGGGGTATGGGGTAAGTTTTGGTCATATTTCATAAAAATCTGTACAAGATATTGCATGTTACAATATGCCTTTTTAAAGGCTAGTAAATAATCTTACTAATGATACCTAACAACTTACATTATATTCTATAAGAAGCTCAGCAGATGACTTAAAAGACGATAGATTCAACAAAAAGGCACGCAAGTCAGGAATACTGAGATTTTGCTGTACCCTTCAAAATCTGACTGTTACAACTACAGAATTCCAACTTTTTTCTGTTAAAAGTCTATTTTATATTTTTCACATGACCCATACCGAATGAAATAGATTTCATACAAATAAATGCCGGAATTTATATGTCTAGGTAAAGAAAATGGTAGAATTTGAATTTAGCTATGATTGCAATTTTCAATGTAAATTTTGGGGTATGGGGTAAGTTTTGGTCATATTTCATGAAAACTATAGAAGATATTGCATGTTACGATATGTCATTCTAAAGATTAGTAAATTATCTTTCTAATGATACCTAAGAAGCCAGATTATATTCAACAACAAGCTCAGCAGATAACTTTAGGAAGACAAATTTAACAAAAATGCATACAAATCTGCTACACTATGATTTTGCGGTACCCTTCAAAATATGACTGTTACAGATGTAGATTCCCAATATTTTTTCTGTTAAAAGTCTATTTCATATTTCTGACATGTCCCTGTACCAAATAAAACAGATTTAATAGCAAAAACGGCCAGGTTTTTTGTGTCAAGCTAGAAAAATGGTAGAATTTGGTTTTAGCTATGACTGAAATTTTCAATGTAAACTTTGGGGTATGGGGTAAGTTTGGGCTACATATCATGAAAACTATAGAAGATATTGCATGTTACAATATGCCATTCTAAAGATTAGTAAATTATCTTTCTAATGATACCTAACAAGCCAGGTTATATTCAACAACAAGCTCAGCAGATAACTTATAAGAAGACAATTTAACAAAAATGCATACAAATCTGCTACACTATGATTTTGCGGTACCCTTCAAAATATGACTGTTAC
This sequence comes from Ptychodera flava, assembly GCF_041260155.1. NCBI lineage: Eukaryota > Metazoa > Hemichordata > Enteropneusta > Ptychoderidae > Ptychodera > Ptychodera flava. The sequence goes on from NW_027248408.1 coordinate 82,443, forward strand.
AGATGTAGATTCCCAATATTTTTTCTGTTAAAAGTCTATTTCATATTTCTGACATGTCCCTGTACCAAATAAAACAGATTTTATAGCAAAAACGGCCAGGTTTTTGTGTCAAACTAGAAAAATGGTAGAATTTGGTTTTAGCTATGACTGAAATTTTCAATGTAAACTTTGGGGTATGGGGTAAGTTTGGGTTACATATCATGAAAACTATAGAAGATATTGCATGTTACAATATGTCATTCTAAAGATTAGTAAATTATCTTTCTAATGATACCTAACAAGCCAGGTTATATTCAACAACAAGCTCAGCAGATAACTTATAAGAAGACAAATTTAACAAAAATGCATACAAATCTGCTACACTATGATTTTGCGGTACCCTTCAAAATATGACTGTTACAGATGTAGATTCCCAATATTTTTTCTGTTAAAAGTCTATTTCATATTTCTGACATGTCCCTGTACCAAATAAAACAGATTTAATAGCAAAAACGGCCAGGTTTTTTGTGTCAAGCTAAAAAAATGGTAGAATTTGGTTTTAGCTATGACTGAAATTTTCAATGTAAACTTTGGGGTATGGGGTAAGTTTTGGCTATATATCATGAAAACTATAGAAGATATTGCATGTTACAATATGTCATTCTAAAGATTAGTAAATTATCTTTCTAATGATACCTAACAAGCCAGGTTATATTCAACAACAAGCTCAGCAGATAACTTATAAGAAGACAAATTTAACAAAAATGCATACAAATCTGCTACACTATGATTTTGCGGTACCCTTCAAAATATGACTGTTACAGATGTAGATTCCCAATATTTTTTCTGTTAAAAGTCTATTTCATAATTCTGACATGTCCCTGTACCAAATAAAACAGATTTAATAGCAAAAACGGCCAGGTTTTTGTGTCAAGCTAAAAAAATGGTAGAATTTGGTTTTAGCTATGACTGAAATTTTCAATGTAAACTTTGGGGTATGGGGTAAGTTTGGGTTACATATCATGAAAACTATAGAAGATATTGCATGTTACAATATGTCATTCTAAAGATTAGTAAATTATCTTTCTAATGATACCTAACAAGCCAGGTTATATTCAACAACAAGCTCAGCAGATAACTTATAAGAAGACAAATTTAACAAAAATGCATACAAATCTGCTACACTATGATTTTGCGGTACCCTTCAAAATATGACTGTTACAGATGTAGATTCCCAATATTTTTTCTGTTAAAAGTCTATTTCATAATTCTGACATGTCCCTGTACCAAATAAAACAGATTTAATAGCAAAAACGGCCAGGTTTTTTGTGTCAAGCTAAAAAATGGTAGAATTTGGTTTTAGCTATGACTGAAATTTTCAATGTAAACTTTGGGGTATGGGGTAAGTTTGGGTTACATATCATGAAAAACTATAGGAGATATTGCATGTTACAATATGTCATTTTAAAGATTACAAAATTATCTTTCTAATGATACCTAACAAACTAGGTTATATTCAACAACAAGCTCAGCAGATAACGTATAGGAAGACAGTTTTAACAAAAATGCATGCAAATCTGCAACACTATTATATTGCGTACCCTTCAAAATATGACTGTTACAGCTGTAGATTCCCAATATTTTTTCTGTTAAAAGTCTATTTCATATTTCTGACATGTCCCTGTATCAAATAAAAACAGATTTCAGACAAAACATTGCTTTTTTATTATACCTAGCTAAAAAATTGTTAGAATTTGAGATTTTCTGTAATTTGTAATGTTAAATTTTGGGGTAAGGGGTAAGTTTTGGTTATATTTGACAAAAACTGTAGCAGATATTGCATAATGCAATATGTCATCTTAAAGAAGAATGAATTCCTTTCTAATGATACCAAACAAATGAGGTTATGTTAAAAAATGAGCTCAGCACATGACTTACAAGAAGACAGATTTGACGAAAATGCATTTGGCTTGGAAAATCGTGATTTTGCGGTACCCTTCAAAACATGACCATAACAGCTATTGCGTCCCTATATTTTTCTGTTAAAATTCCATTTCGTATTCTAGGGATCCCAAGGGTTCTGAAAAATACAGGTTTGTTATCCTGTGGGGGGGGGTGCACGTAGACCCCCTCTAGCCACGGACTAAACGAAGTTTGCGTACTAGGCTTGCGTAGCACCGGTAGGCCTACACTGGCTAGCCGTTGGATCTCTGCCATGACCGTGCCCAGGATCACTCAATACGTCCCTATCTGTAGCCGTGCAATTTTCCTGCCAGATGCCGCGGAAACCCGCTCGTTTTGTCTGTCATTCGATTATTTTTGCCACGTATTACTAGAAGAAGTAAGAAATGGTGACCAACATGGGCCGTGGGCCGAGTCGTCGCGGGGCCGGTACGTTGTGCAGCTGGTTGTGGGACCGGATTCTCTTATATCCGTGTACGTCAACGCCGTGACCTTCTCCCTCATCGAAGCAACATCATATCCCGTGTCCTGCTCTGGCTTGCCGATCATGGTCTTGAGTGTAATTTTTGTGTTAGGATTGTGCTGTTGCTGGTCTACATATATATACATGTTGATCATTTTAGTGATGTAATTTAACTGTGCTGTACATGGCATTGTGTACAATCAGCGTGACCGCGCGCGATCAAACCCGTTTGTTCACTGTGACTGTATGCAGTAAATTCAGCGACATAATGTGCAGAGTGTCTCAATGTTCGTCGCCTTACACGGGTTTATACATAGAAATACTCCACTGAAGTTCGTTTCCGAGTTGAGTCTTACAAAGGCGTTAACAAAGTGAGGGACCGCTCCCATCTCACTCCGATTGAAGTTGAGAAGACATATTTACAAACGTTTATGTTTATAAACAAAAAAATCGCGCACGCGCAGCGCGACGATCACTGCGCTTTAAGCTGTGCCTTGACTCACTTAAAGTTCGCCAAAAATTTACGCAACCAGACTCCGAATCATTTGCCTTCGAAATCAAGAATACAAATCAGGGGTCACCCTGCTAAATATGTTACTCAGATAAAATTACCTCTAATCTTCCGACACTGGGAATTCAAATGGCCACCATCCCTATCTTAAGGTAGAACGCACCTCGGGGACAGACAGTCGGACTCTCAAACATTTACTAAATTCTCGCCTGATATACCAAATGTGGGGGTTCATTTTAAAGTTCTTGGTGAAGAAAACTTTTCACCGGCTTAGTTGTTTCGAAATTAGAAAATATTTATTTTTCTCAGTAGAGTTAACACAAGGACGGCGGCCATTTTGAATTTCTAATATCGGTAAATCGGGGGTAATTTGTTTCTCTAGTACCAAAATTTGCACGGTGACCCCCTATTTTAATTCTTGATTTTGAAAGAGAATGATTGAAAGATTCCTTGAGGAAAGTTAGAGCAAAAGTTAAAGTCTTTCACTTTCGAGGCGCATACCACCTTAACTTTATAATAAATGTTAATGTTTAATTCTCAGTGGCACAAAAATTACGAGATTGAAAATAAGACCCCGCAAGTGGTAGAATAGCAAGGTATTGTACTTTGAGACTTTTATATGGGAATCTGTATCCAAAGCGCATTATACTTGAAAATTCTATAATCCTACCATCAGCATTTCCAGTTGTGTGGTCAGTTGTCGGTCCTGTGTTAGGGGTCGATGTTGATCCACTCACGAGCACCCAATCAAGATCGTCGCCGCTTACAATGTTACTCCAAGAACACTTGCCATCCTCAAAATCACAGCGACCTGAAACGGAGCACAAGTCTCGCCACCTTTAATGATCATTTTCTTTAAATTTTGTAGTCGATGAGAAGTACTAATATTCGTAAAAAGTTACAGTTCCTTTATAGTCTGCCAGACGATAAGGGCTGCACTAAAATTGATTAATTTCCCCTGTATAGTGATTAAAGCGATGCCCCCTGGTGTATATTCCCTAAGTATCTGGTCCGACAACGCCACCAAATAATACGATGGACTTTAATCGAAATGTAACTGGGAGATATTTTGAAGATTAGTGGAAAAATATCACTCACACCTCATTGTCGCTCATTTTCTCAGTTAAGCGCTTCCAGCATATTCGATTGATTGCCTATCGCAAAGTGAATTATACTTTCTAGTTTCATACTCCAAACTTTTGCACGACTCGCACAAAAGTGAGCGTTTTTCTATTCCTTAGAAACCAAGGCTGATCCTTTTAAGAGCATTGCAACCACCGACTATTGGAAGAACAATGAGCATGAAAATTTATTTAACATTGACTCATTAGAATTATCGTTGAGCGATAAAGTTGTCCATTGTGATATTGTTTTTGTCAGCCACAAACAAAATTTATGGCAGCGGGTTGTATAGCTGGCGTTCAGTATTACACACGCTTGCTAAGATTCACAATGCATTTGTTGTTTCATTAGCATATCTCTAACGGATGCCTAACATTATGACTCTCCTTTCCTTTCTTCAGTTCAGCTGAAGGGTATTTTCTGTATCAAAACTACCACACACAGTCGAGAGATCAAAAATTCAAAATTTACCAAAAAAAAACTGTTTAAAGAGGAGACTTTGTTATCTTGCTATTCTCCATATATAACTTACTAGGGTTTGGACAGTCGACGTCCATCACTTGTATGTCGTCAATAACCACATAGCCAGTCTCATTAGTGCCACGGACAAACTCAAACACGACTTGGAAATTTGCCTGTTGTGTCAAGGAGGCTCTACCGATATTCCAACCGTCTCCGATTTGCAACTGTCGTTCCCAGATCGGTTGTCCCAAGCTATTATCGATTTTAATTCGGACACTGAGGTCTCCGACGTCTAACCCTTGCCAAGCGTAGAAGAACTGCAAGCATCTGTTCGAATCGATGTTTAGAATGTCTGTGAGAAACCGAGCTGTTTGAGATCCGTTTGTTGATGTGCCTTCCGCCAATAGGTAGTGACCTGAAATACAGGCATTACAGTTGCTGGGTAAGGTTTAATTTAAATACACAGTACAGTGAAGGAAGTGTTTCTATATTTGCATACATCCATATTTTATCCTTATAAGGCATAATTAACTTCTGGAATGTCATTTGCACTACACAACTTACATTTTACATAGCCATAAGTGTAAAAATAAATCATAATATGCATAAAGGTGTATAATTCCTTGAATTAGGCGCCGATTGATTATGAATCAACATACAATACAGAAAAAAGAATAATGTCAGCATTCATGTGTTATCGTCTACATCTGTGCATCATGAAATGATAATGTAAAGCGAAAACAAACCAAGGAATGGTCATTTTCTAAGTGAAGTTAAATACAAACACACAGGGGATTGTCTTCCGATACAGCCCATTTTTGCACGATTACTAACTCATCACACCATCTTGCAAGAGTTGGGATTTTTGTCGAGCTGTTTTTACTGTGGCGTCTTTGCTAGGTAACTCAGTACCAGGCGTTGTGAGTTCGAACCCGATCGAAAATTTACTGCATTGTATCGGATCGAATGCTCATTTCATAGGATTATGGCAGCGTTGAGCTCTAAGACTGGGATTTGAGATTTGACAATGTCAAAGCTTTTGTACGGAAAGGGTCAAGTTAAACTTATCTGACGAAGACGAAGACACCTCACCTGTTCCACTTTCAAGGGTGTGGTCCATGGACGGTCCAATGCCATCATCACCAGTGCTAATCGACCAATCAAAATCGTTGGTTCCATCATTTGTACCATTGCACATGGTTCCACGCTCGAAATCGCAACCAGTATAAGCTGAAATGTCGTTAAGAAAAATGAATTGTTTTGGTAAAAAGTGTCCATGGGGATGTCGTGGGTTCTTAAGGTAGTATGCGCCTCGAAAGTGAAAGATTAGGCTTTTGTTTAATCTTTCCTTAAGGAATCTTTCAACCATTTTTGTTAAAAATCTAGAACAAAAATTAGGGGTCAAAGTGCAAATTTACTACGAGAGAAACAAATAACTCAGGATTTACAGTTATTTGAAATTCAAAATGGCCGCCATCCCTAATGTTAACTCAATGGAGTGAAAATAAAATTTTCGATTTTAAAACAACTAAGTCTTTGAAAGTTTTTCCTTCTCCTAGAGCTTAAAAATGAACTCCCACAAGTGGTAGACCAGAAAAGCATTGTATAAGCTTGAGAATCCGAATATTTGTCCCTCCCTGCGGCGCTATCTACCTTAACGTAAACAGTAATCTATAGTCTCTTCACAGTTTCGCCGCCAAGAAAAAAACACACCCGCAGAAAAAAGTTTGGGTTGTGCAAACAGAGAGCTGCAACTATCAATCTCAGATAAATGATATATCAGAATGATCAGCCAAATCTACCACCACCTCCGCACACCCTCTTAGCTCCAGACATTCATAACCGTGCGAGAGATCGCAGAATAATGATTTATGTCAGAGAAACGCATATTCTCTTACGTGTCCCTTTGCAGAATTGTCTCAATCATCATAGTATATTACCCTAGATAGATAACAATCAGCTGATTACTATAATTCGATGTAGTAACAATTGGTTAGCCAAAAAGGACATTAATGAATGTAATTATTACCTAATGTGCAATATCCATCAGCAAGTGTTATATCATCCACGGCTATATCGCCATGGATTCTGTAACCTTGCTGTGCTTCCAGTACAATTTTCGATGTTGAAGATGAAGATGACTTGAGAGAGACCCTCGCCTCGTTCCACTGGTCACCATACGTAGTCTTTCTGCTCCATATGACATCGCCAAGCGTGGCGTTTGACTTCAGGTAGACATTGAGTGACCCAATATGTGCCCCATACATGTGATACCTAACGAATGTATAAATACAACTTGAAAAGTTTTGTTTCTTCAGATATCTAAATCAGAATAGGTGAGTATTTGTCACTTTATGCTTGCATTGCACACACTGCTTTTTGAACAAAAAATATGGACATCAAAATTATGGTACATTCCTATTTTAATCTGATAAGTGAATCAAAGGGCGAGATTGGTCAAACCTCCACCATCAGCTATTGTTTCATAACCGTATCTTAAATATAATAAGTCAAAAAATGAAAGTTTAGCTTACCAGAAGGTCAAGCATTTCGACTGATTTGTTGCAAAGCTGACATCAGGGCTTTCAATTCCTGCAGGGTCACCCTCCGTACGATCCTTATCATTGTCGATGTAAATATAATACCCGCTGTTATCTGGGAAGCAAAATCGTCAAGTGGGTTTTCATAGTTGTACTTATAACATAATACGTCATCACAAAGTGAGACAATTTGTAAGAAATACTGATGATTACAGTTGCTTGGTGGCTGGTGTAGTTTGAATGCATACAAACAAAGGCAATTGACTAAGACATTACTTAACGTCATTTTTGGCTTTGAACAGATAACAAAAAACTCAACTTCAGGCAATGTGTTGCGTCACTAAAACGAGAGAATCTTAATTGCATTGCAATTGAGTCAACCAAATCTACATTTCTGGAAAGTGTGCGACAAAACAATTGTAGCTGTTTGGTTACTAGTTTGCTTGTGAAGCCATTGAATAAAGTCACTTACTTCCGAAGGTGTGGTCAACTGATGGTCCAGTATGGGGAGAGCCAGTGCTGCCCTTGTTAATTCCCAATCAAAGATGTCACTTTGATCATTGGTCCAGCCATACCAACTGTTTCCTTCAAAGTCACAGTATTGGGAAACTGGAAAAAAAAAAAAAAAAAAAAAAAAAAAAAAAAAAAAATATATATATATATATATATATATATATATATATATATATATATATATATATATATATATATATATAAACAGATTACTTCAAGTACAAAGTAATGAAATCTATTACTAAGTTTCATGCATCTTGCAATCCTCAGATAGATAGATCTGAGGATTGCAAGATGCATGAAACTTAAGTAATAGATTTCATTACTTTGTACTTGAAGTAATCTGTTTATTTATAACGCTCTGCTTTTGCACTGAGCACTGTAATTTCCCTCGAGGACATCTGTATACTTTGATTATATATATATATATATATATATATATTATATATATATATATATATATATATATATATATATATATATATATATACGAAGTATGCGGTTCGACTTGTCCGATACAAAGTGCTCAATACAAAAGTAGAGCGAGATATATAAGGGATGCTGGAGAATTGATTTTACAATGTCATCTCTACAACGTTGTTTCGTGAGTCACGAAACAACGTTGTAGAGATGACATTGTAAAATCAATTCTCCAGCATCCCTTATATATATATATATATATATATATATATATATATATATATATATATATATATATATATATATATATATATATATTATATATATATATATATTTATATATATACTTATATATATAGTTATATATAGTTATATATATATATATATATATATATATATATATAATATATACATATAGTTTTCATGTAGCGCACATATCCACAAGTACTTTAAAATTATTATTACCCCTCGTCACTAGACCTAATTTGATACCACTCAACTCCCTGGGAAGCAACCAACAGGTTACGTATACAGCCAATAGGCGCAAGAGAGTCTAACGCACACATTGCAACCTTTGTCCTACCAGTTAACCATCACTCCTTTGTTAGGGGATTTCAATAAAGTTTAAGTGCCTTGCTCAAGGCCGCAACACCATTGCCATGCCGGCACATAAACTCATCATCTGTGATCGTGCGTCAACTGCTCTAGCCACTGGCTAATGATGTCTCCCAAATATTTATATAGAACCATGATGGTATTTTCTCTTTCACTTTGATACTATCGCAGAGAGGTTCTAGATATATTTTCCAAGTCCTTGGGAAGCCCTCTTGAGATGTGATTAATGTATATGAAACTGATGATGCAATGATTTATTTTTTGAAAATCAACGGAATTTTCCTCAATAATTTTCGTATTAGATACATATTATGATCTGACAGATACTCATCATTATCATATACCCATGCCAATACTGCTTCATCCTATTGACGTTCACCGTAAAATCCAGCCGTGATATTTCACGGTAAACGTTCAGATATGCACGATAAACGTCATCGGTTTTGGAGTTTTTCCGAACTACATTAGCAGTTTGTTGGTAAACAACGTAAGCTTACAAGATGGCTGCCGTTCCCCGCCAGCGAAGTGATGTCGCCGACGTAAGGGCTTCGAGGAACACGGGCATTTCTCGTTGCCAAATACGGAAGTAACATGTCGAGTCTTGAACTTATTCCCATAGTTTTCCTGTTAAAGTTCTCGTATTTTTAGCCAAGCTCTAACAATTATTCTGCTGTTCGCACGGCGCCGACGCTGTGCACAGTCTACCCCCGAACAGGCAGTCAGCGTGTTGCGTGACAGCGATGTCGTGCGCGCGACGACTGTTGACAAGACAAATCAGGGTAAACAAACAAAATGTCTGCCCCTCTCCACGCCATACGACGATTGAGCGCGATAAGTAAAAAACTGAGGACATTTTTGATCGGTTACTATTGTAATAGCATATCGCACTTTAAAAGGTTCCTCCCGTATGACGATTTTTGTATTCCGGTGTCTTTCTTCATGGGATTCATTAAAATATGGAGGACTTGCAGCGATGTCGCGCGTGATGTTTACTTCCTTGTATACAAGGAGTTTTAGACAAAACACTCACCACATCTTACTTCATCCTCGCCATCGGTACAATCGCTACGGAAGTCACAAACCCTGTCAGCAGATATACACCTATTATCAGCATTGCAATAGAATTCATTTGGACTGCATGATGGTTGGGTGTGTGGAGAGGGCGGAAATGGAGGTGATGTCGTTGGTGGTGCGGTCGATGGCATATCTGTGGAGATAAGTGATAGCAACGAATATAAGGTTTCGTTGCCGTTGACAAGTAACATTTCCCGAAATCTTATATAAAGAATTACGACAGTCAACCTAATCTGATTTATTGACACATTGGGTGTCAAAATAACATTGCTGATTATCATCAATGCTCTTTCCGTCTGTACAGGTGTACTTGCAGGACCACACAGATTGCCTCCGGTCGATGCTTGGGTTTGAGAAACGGGGGACAATTAAAACGTTGAGATTCTAAATCGGAGGTCACACGGTGACATAAAAATGCCATGAAAGTCTCTAAAAGTAAACGATTGTAGGGAAGAACGCACAGAAAAATGCCAATGGATTCGAGGTTGAGTTTCAGGGTGTAGTTTAGTATATCGCGCGTCCAGACACGACTCAATATGAGTGGATTCGAGTATCGGAGATGACTCTTTATCCCGGTTTTGTCTCGACTGGAACATGGGTCAGATTGCACAAAAGAACAATACGACCACAGCCAGTTTGATATTAAACGTTAAATGGGATACTCTCACATCTATTTAATGTGATAGTCGTACGTCATCAATTCACTCGCCCACTAAGAAGCAGTGTCGTATTTCGATGTTCGTGAATACAGATATCTTTTAAAGTATGACCTGAACGTGTATTGAAATCTCTGCGTTGAGACTACAAGTTAGGACTTACCAACGGTTGTTGGATACACTGTGGTAGTCTCTGGCACTCCTGAATGAAAGAGTGGCAAAATAATGCAATTACTATAAAGGATAGCAAATTATATCTATCCACTTGCCTGCCTATCTGTCTGTTTGTCTGTCTGTCTGTGTATCTGTCTGTCTGTCTGTCTGTCTGTCTGTCTGTCTGTCTGTCTGTCTGTCTGTCTGTCTTTCTAATCGTTCTGATTTCGCCTGCATGTCCATATGTCTCTGTCAATTATTCTGTCTTCAGTTGTCTCTCCATGCCTCTGGCTCTGGTATTGTTGTCAATAATCTATCTTTCATGGTATTTCACAAGGTTGAGGTCATCTACTTTGAGCGGGACATTTTATTTCTTTCGATTTGAAGTAAATAGAATCCAGCCTACCTGTGCAGTATCCATCACTGATGATCACGTCATCTATGGCTATGTCACTGGATGGCCCGTTTCCTCTGATGGCAACGAATATCAGCTAATTGTAGAGAAATAACCATTATTTAATGCTATCAACTAACAGAAAATTAGTTTTGAGACGCACTTTCACCGCGGGAGGGCGCATTCTGCGCCAACGGCCAGACTGCGGGAGGCACGTAAACGCGCCAAGAACATATCAGCGCAACACACAGTTTCAATAAAATTTCACATAAACATAGGGAGACATAAATGTTTACAGATCTTTTCCTGATCAAAGGAATAGGCTTATTCAGAGCACGCAGCATATTCAGTTGTTTCTTTTGGAATCGCCGCCTTTATTTTGGCCAATTTCGAAATTCTTAATTATTTTTTTTGAAATGTGAATAATACGTCGAACGCTGGTTCGTTTAAAAATGTGAATACCCCTTGATTTGCTATTTGATTTCTTAATGTTGAAAATTAAAACACTTAAAGTCAATCAAGTTCATTCTACGACAGGGACAGACAATATTGAAGTTGTGTGAAAACACCCACAATCATTTACTTTATAGAAAAAACATAACCGACCAAATGTAAAATTTTACGCTTTTGTGCATTTTCTAAACAACTATGAACAGCTATCCAGTTCCGAGATTCTCCCGATAGTGCAGTGTCTCACCTGGTATTCCGTGGTTTGCGAGAACGAAACAGTCCGAATTCCCACTCACTGCCCTGGTTCCCACTCAGGGTCCATATTGTGTCCGAGGTTGTAGGGTCATCACCCGTGACAATGTCTACTCTAAGGGTGCCGATCCTCCTCCGTTCATGCTGTACCAGAACTCGAGGCATCCGTTAGTGGTGTTCGAAGGGAAGTTTGATGTACAGCTTCGCTGTAGCATTGGTTTGGCATTAGAGCCCTCTAAGTATAAATAAACGCCTGTGTCGAAAGCATAAAAACAGTAAGTTTTTAAAATCTTGCACAAATGTATCTTTATATATATATATATATATATATATATATATATATATATATATATATATATATATATATATGTGTGTGTGTGTGTGTGTGTATAGTCGTATTATTCAAGCAAAATTGTTAAGGAACATTCAAAACGTGCACGGATAAAACAATCAAAACTTAATCAACTATTGCTAAGTATCATAATGCTTGCACCATCATATCGATTAAAATTCAGGAGTAGAGAATCTAAGTAAATATTTCCCCAGGGTTGAAATTTTACCTGCATTTGAAAGAATAACTCTTTCCGCTAAAGACACACACGACAATTCTTTGTTATCACATGCACAAGCCAAGTTTGTCCGTCTCCGAACAAAAAATACGGGATTTATTCTCTAGTCGTTCTACGTCACGACAACCCGCGTCTATGTCATCAATTTTGGTGCGTCGGACCTTTTTTTGTCGATCTTCGGTGTGCTCGTAAATATGTAAACAAACAACATGGTGGCCGATGTCTCTCCCACGCCCGGGCTCCCACGATCAAAAGTCATGTAATGAAATCGATATTTTCACAGACTACGACATTACTAATCCGAACAATGTGAACACAAGAGTGTACCGCCTGTATATTCCGAAGGAATTACGTGAATAATTTGCGGAAACAACGAACTCAAAGCTGGTCGCGTATACCGTGGGTTCCGTACGCATTGCAAACAGGGTCAGGCGCGACGTTTACAGTGTTCGCGCCGTCGAGATTCAGTCGATATTTGTTCCCGAAAAATGGCGTATCTTCGTCTGTGATAAATTTCTAGGACTATGCTATCTTTGAAATAGAGTATAACTTTGCGGAAGGTAGCCTACATGTATACCGAGAGCTGTCATTTGCTCCACACATGAACGAACGTGAGCTGAGCGCAAATGCACACGACGGATGACTGGAAATGATTGACAACTTGTGCACAGCGTACTGATATTTTATTCCTAAAGTAGTTCAAACGTTTGAACGCGGAATCGTCATGGAAAACTTATTTTATTTTGCAAAAAATAACGAATTATTGGCTTGTGCATGTGATAAGTATATTATTCCCTAATATTTTTCTTCAATCAGCTCGGAAAATACTCGTGACGTAATGACCGTGTCACCACTCGTCTTCGACTCGTGGTGACACGGTCATTACGTCACTCGTATTTTCCTTCGCTGAACGAAGAAAAACATTAGGGAATAATATCCAATTATTACTTCATGTGTACATGTGATGCGTATTCAATTTTTAATAACAAGTGCAATCGAATTTCAGATTTGCATAATTGGTGTCCGAAGAATTCGGCATAATTTTATTTTTGCTTAAGCTGTCACAGTGCCTTTCATAGCTAAACGTTTGCTCAAACTTTGTGTAAAGAGACTTTAAAAAATTTTCTTTCAAAGTCAAGTATATAAACCTGGGGTCACCCTTCAAGAATTGGTACTAGACATAAAATTTTCCTAATCTATTGTTCAATTTTGAGACCTCTCTTGTTCATTATTTTTATCAATGATCGACCATTATATGTCCATTTTTCAAGTTTACACATGTCTGCTGACGCGTACGATCGAACGCTTCTTGCATAATGTCAAAATATTACGGAAGTAAATGATGCAATACACGTTAAAATTCGTCCAATTTCTAATTGAATAGCATCTAGTTCTATGCGTACTAATGTTTCTAAACCAAGTGTCACATGATAACAACTCCTGGCCACATAAGTTGAGTCGTATCAGAAATGCCGATTCTCTATCTATAATGATGTGAGATTGTGAAATATCTAGTTTACGACATAGTTCTGTATTAGGAGTGGTTATTGATAACACTTTATCTTCAAGCATTGATGTCGATCGAATCTATATCAGAAACTAAGTCAACTGATTGGTCTAATTCGCAGAGTTTGTCCGTTTATCCCACTTGATAATCGACTTGTGTTGTATAATGGTTTAATCCAAAGTTCGATTGATTACTGTATCATTGTTTTGGGTAACACTACAGAATATAATTTGGATAAGGTTTTCATTTTGCAAAAGAGAGCAGTGCATGTCTTGTTTAAATTACCCTATGATTGTCCATCTGATGACCCCTTTTCTACGTTTGATGTGATGTCAGTAAGGCAGCGTATTTTTTACTTCTTCAAGTTCGCCCTCGCAGTGAACAAATGTATATCAAATACTGCTCCACGTTATCTCTGTAATGTATTTATTCCTCAAAGTCACGTAAATTTGTATTCCGCACGGTCAGCTTCATAGTTAAATTTCTACGGTCCTCGTTTTTTAAATGCTGGCAAAAAACATTCCATTGTAGAGCGACAGAACCGTGGAATTGCCTACCAGTTGAGGTAAAACTCGCATGTAACGAATAAGTTTAGAAGTTTATTGAAAGACTTTATTATGACTCGCATTTCGTTGTAAAGTAATTGTATTGTTTTGGTTTTTTTTTGTATCGTATCAACTTATGTTTGCTGTATTTATTGGCGTGAGCCCCGAACAATATATTCATTAGAGTAAATCGGTCGCTCATAAAAAGTGTAAATAAAAGAATAAATAAATAAATAAATAAATAAATAAATAAATAAACAGGAATTTAAATGACCACCATCACTGTGTTAACTCAATAGAAAATTTTAATTTTTTTTTGTTCTCACAAAAAATTACGAGTTTCAAAATGAGGTCCCACAAGGGGTAAAACAGCAAGGTATCGTACTTTGAGATTTGGACAGTTCGAAAGTCTGTCCCGAAAGCGCATTCTACTTGAAATTGTATAATCCTACCGTCATCATTTCCGATGGTGTGGTCACTTGTCGGTCCTGTGTCATCAGACGACGTTGGTCCACTAAGGAGCACCCAATCAAGATCGTCGCCGTTTACAATGTTACTCCAAGTACACTTGCCATGCTCAAAATCACAGTGACCTGAAACGAAGCAGAGGTCACACAACCTTGAATGACCATTTTCTTTGAACTTGTGTAGTAGATGAGAAGTAATAAACTAATATTCGTAAAAAAGTTACAGTTCCTGTTTAGTCTGTCCGACGATAAAGGCTGCACTCTTCCTTTCCACTGTATTTTGATTGCAGCGATGCTCCCGGGTGTTTATTCGACAACGCCACCAAAGAATACAATGGACTGAAATCGAAACGTAACTGGGGAAAATTTTGAAGATTGTTGGAAAAAATACCCATCACAACTCATTGTCGCTAGTTTTCTCAGTTAAGCGCTCCCAGCATGTTCGAATGATTGCCTGTCGCAACTTGAATTATACGTTTTAGTTCCATACTCCAAACATTTGCACGACTCAAACAAAAATGAATGTTTTTCTCGTCCTTAAAAACCAAAGGCTGAATTTATAATGAAATCCTTTTAAGAGCAATGCAAACATCCACAACCGGAAAAACAATGAGCACGAAAATGAATTTAACATTGTCTCATTCGAATTATCATTGTGCGAGGACCTGCTTGAAGATTAATGTTGTCTATTTCGGCATTGTTTTTGTCAGCCACAAACAAAACTTATGTCAGCGGGTCGTATAGCTGGCGTTCAGTACTACACACTGTTGCTAAGATTCACAATGCATTTGTTGTTTCATTAGCATATCTCTAACGGATGCCTAAAGTTATGTCTCTCCTTTTCTTTCTCAAGGTCAGCTAGAGGGTATTTTCTGTATCAAAAATACCACACACGGTCGACAGATCAAAAGTGCAAAATTGACAAAAAGAAAACTGTTCAAAGAGGAGACTTTGTTATCTTACTATTCTCCATAAATAACTTACTAGGGTTTGTACAGTTGACGTCCATCACTTGTATGTCGTCAATAACCACGTAGCCAGTCTCATTAGTACCACGGACAAACTCAAACACGACTTGGAAATTCGCCTGTTGCCTCAAAGAGGCTCTACCGATATTCCAACCGTCTCCAATTTGCAACTGTCGTTCCCAGATCGGCTGTCCCAAGCTATTATCGATTTTAATTCGGACACTGAGGACTCCGACGTCTAACCCTTGCCAGGCGTAGAAGAACTGCAAGCATCTGTTCGAATACGAGGTTTAGAGTGTCTGTGAGAAACCGAGCTGTTTGAGATCCGTTTGTTGATGTGCCTTCCGCCAATAGGTAGTGACCTGAAACACAGCAATTACAGTTGACAGGTCAATTTGCATATACACAATATGGAGTGAAAGAAGTTTCTCAATATTTGCATCCCTCCATATTATACCCATATATGGTTAAAGAGGCGAGTCAGCATATTTCTAGAATGTCACTAGCACTACACAACTTTTACAGTGTACAAATATTTTACATAGACCTAGGTGAAAAAAATCAGATATACAGGTGATAGGATTTCTTTCATTAGGCGCCAATTGATGTATCGTCACATGCAGAAAAAAAAGAATGTCAGCATTCATATGTTTTCTTCAACATCCTTGCTTCATGAATTGATAACGTAAAGCGAAAAAAAAGGAATGGTCATTTTCTAAATGAAGTTGAATACAAACACACTAGGAATTGTCTTCCAATACAGCCCAATTTTGCACGATTGCTAATTACACCAACTTGCAAGAGTGGGGCTTTGGCCGAGCTGTCGTGAGGCTGTGGCGTCTTTGCTAAGGTAACTGAGTGCAAGGCGTTTGTGAGCTCGAATCCGATCGAAAATGTACTGCATTGTCTCGGATTTAATTCTCATTTCATAAGAGTAAGGCAGCGTTAAGCTCTTAGACTGACGTTGGATTCGGGATGTGACAATTTCAAGCATCAAGTTCAAAGCTGAAGCTTATCTGACGCAGACACCTCACCTGTTCCACTTTCATATGTATGATCCGAGAACGGCCCAGTGTCATCATCACCAGTGCTGATCGACCAATCAAAGTCGTTGGTTTCGTCATTTGTACCATTGCACATGGTTTCACGCTCGAAATCGCAACCAGTATAAGCTGAAATATCGTCCAGAAAAAATGAATCATTTTGGCAAAAAATTTGAGGGGATGACGTGGGATGCGCCTCGAAAGTAAAAGACTAAAAAAAAATTGCGTAAACTTCCCTTAAAGAATCTTTCAACCGTTCTCTTTCAAAATCGAGAAGAGAAATCAAGGGCCACATTGGAAATTTTAGTACAGGAGAAACAAATATCCCAAGATTTACCGATATTTGAAATTCAAAATGGCCGCCATCTCTCGTTGACTCTATAGAGGAAATTGAAATTTTCAATTTTCGAAAAAAATAAGCCGGAGACAGTTTTCTCCCTCCAACAGCTTGAAAATTAACCCCAGAAAAGTAAAACATCTGAAAAGAAGTGTAAACATTTGAGAGATCGAATATGTGTCCCGAGGTCTGTCCATCTTAATTAGACCCTTATTTGCATATGGTTTATTTTAAGAATGATAATTACAAACGTTTATTCTATTTCTCGCTGAGGTTAGTAATCCTCAATGTATCTTTATGTGCATAGAGGAAACACTGGCCTACAGTATATTTGCAGTTTCGGCGCCACGAAACAACTACACCTGCGGAGAGAATCTGGATTGGGCAAACAGAGAGCCGCACCTATTAATTTTCGACAAATTTTATCTCAGAGAAGTCAGACAAATCTGCCACCATTTTGGCACACCCTTTCAGCTCCACACAGTCATAAGCCGTGCGAGAGATCGAAGAATAGTGAATTCCATGAGATAAAATGCATATTTTCTCACGCGTTTTT